>NC_056730.1:305850445-305915445 GCF_019279795.1 Protopterus annectens | reverse complement strand
ATATATATATATATATATATATATATATATATATATATATATATATATATATATATATATATATATATATATGTATATATATATATATATATGTATATATAGAAAGAGAGAGATACATATATATATAAATACATTTTCCCTACTGTTGAATGACTGTGCTGCATGATATGTTTGAGAAAACATTAGGTTTATGTACAGCTCAAATGGTGTAGTGATAAATCACTGTGGCTATGGTGTGCAGGGTCCTGGGTTCGAGACTTGCAAGGACTGATTATTTTGTTGTGGGGCAGAACAAAGGCTGTTGGATACAGAGTGACTAAGGCACTTTTAAGCAGTTGTAAATGGGTTTGCGTGGGTTTGCACAATGGTAAACAATGCTAACTTCTGGTTAAATATGCTTACTGACAGTTAGCTTTAAAAGTGCTTAATCTGGGTAGGCATTGCTTAGTTTCGCACAAACAGGCTTAAACCCACTTACTACTGCTTAAATGTGCTTACTCCTACTTACCCCCATGCTAATTTCTTTAAAAGAAAATAAAAAGAGGTGATAGGAAAGTGGTGAAAAAGGGGGCACACTGCAGAAAAGGCAATATGGAAAGTACCTAGGGATGTGCAGGATGGGTATAGGAAAGGTCCATAGCTGTCCATTTCTTCTACAGCAACAGCTGTGCATATAAACTGAATTTGGAGCTAGATTTGGACATTCAAACCCCTAAGAGAGGGATGAGGGCAACAATAATATGTTGTGAAGCCAATTAGACTAGATTACATGTGTCCAGTGGACTCTTGTGTGAAATGGACAGCTATATATGAGGCGAGATTTTTGGGGGGAACAGATTGCCCTTTTTTTTAAGGTGAGAGTGGGATGTTGGGGAAGGATAGTAGGTATATTTGGGGAGGTAGGTTGGGTAGGAAGACAGACAAGACAAAAAAAACAGCATACAGGGGCAGGATATGACACATGTCGGGGGTAAACACCTTGGACAGGAAGGGGTGTTTGGAAGTCGGAAGCCCATGAGCCCCTAAATGGAAACAGTGGGACTGAGGTCCCCTCCCATGGGCAGTCACCACTGCACCTTCACAGCCCTGAAGGTGGCTGTGCTGGAGGCTGAGCAGGAGGGGCAGGCTGACCCTCTAAATGCACCACACAGCCCTCAAGCTGGTGTAGCAGATCTCCAAACTCCCTGTGGAGCTCGCTACGCACCAAGACCAGGACCTGCCTATGGGTGACAGTTTCCTGTCTGTGCCTGCTCCCGGGGGGGGTGAGCCCCATCCACTGAGGCGGTTCCACCCAAAGGTGGTGCAGGACCAGCAGACGAGGAGGTCCTAGGGTGGGTCCCAGACATGCTGGAGCCCACTGCCATGGCCAGATGAGGTGGGAGAGGTGGGTCCACTGGGACCAGCCTTCCCAAACATGCTATGGTGCTGCAGTTTTAAAACATATGTGAGTTAGTAGTAGTCAACACAATCCAGGATTAGTTATAACAGCATGCATGGATATTCCCATTACAATGGTATGCAGGTTACATTGATAGCAACAGGCCACCAATGATAGTATTTCAACATGGGACATTAATAGAACACATTTCAATATTTATTGAACAATAGGACATATGTCCCAACAGTAGGTTTGGTGTAAACATACCCATTGATTTGTGAATTTAGATTATTGTTACAGATATGGTGGGGGGGAGAGATGTCAGTTAACTTACATATCCTTGTAGTTCTCACAACTTTAATGCTCATTGCTCTAATCATTAAGGTACAGGTATTATTACACTACCCTATGGCCTTGGTTTGGCCAGTAGTATGTTTGTAATCAAGTGTATGCTTCAACTGTCTTATAGCTAAATTCTACATCTCTTACCTGGTATATCTGTGGAGAGAATGTTTTGTTAAAAATACCTGACTGTTTCTACACATATTCCCAGATTCTGAGTTAATATCATGAACATGCCTCTCAATCTCTTATTGCACACACTCTGGTCAAAGCTTGACAACATGGGAGTGGAAATTGGACATATTTTGAATATCTCTCTCATAAACTTGGATGGCTGATAGAGCGACAGGATGTGTTTTCATATACATTTTCTGAAGGTTTTGAGGTCTGACAATCAACGGTATGTCATTATCTGCTGAATACAAATCTGACATAATCCCACTGATTTGCCACAGGGACAGGGGATCAGGCAGAAAATATGACCCAATTATCTGGACATTCTGAAAGGATGTGTACAGTTGAGAGGTATGATTATGCATACAGCTTACTACCACTCCCAGGATTCAAACCATGGCTGTGTCTGCTAAAACTACAACAAGTCACAGTAGAGTGTGCTATTTGGATATTGCTGTCTATCTCGTCACTGTTCACTGTCTAAATCTCTCTTGGTTGTACAATCTGACCTTGTAATTGCAACAGTTTTATACAGAAAGTCCTAGACATTTTTATTATGTAGCACAATGTGGGTAACAGTGGTTAATACACATTACTGTTCAGAGAATGCAACACTAAAAATGCCATACGATACCAGAGTAAACACAACCAGTCCAGGATTTAAAGGTTTATTGCCAGGCAGCTGAGTTTTATTTAAATATGACCTATATGGGACTATTAATGTCATATTGTCTGGTTTATTCAGTACGACCCATACACAAAACTGTTTTTATACTGGCAGTTGACTTTCTACTACTTTTATATTTATTTGGTATAACTACTACAAGCAGGATTGTTACTCACCAGCCTTGTGATGCAGCCTTTGCAGCCTACTCGCATGGGCTCCCTGATTCACAGCCTGCTCAACTGCAGCTATAAGAGAAATACAGAAATATTTAGCCATACCTATCCATCATATACACAAGCTGGACATTATTAAACAGTTATTGGTATGAGTACTTGCACACTGCTGGGACATCACCCCTCTGCCTTAATTCTTGGATCCACTGATCCAAGAGCTCCCTCTTTCTCCATTTCAGGTCAGCATAGTGGTGTTTGACCTGCTCACCAGTCCAAGAGATACCAGTGGCACTGGTGAGGTCATGGGCGAGATGGTCCCAGGCTTCCACTTTATATTGGGAGCCTTGGTACTGGCCCTGCAGTAGTCTCTCGTCATGTTTTTTTTACCAGAAGTCCTACCATGACCTTGGACTCCTGGATACCCCAGCACTGTGCACAGAAGTGCAATCCTTCTCTGACTCCAGCCATGCTGCCTACAGTGGGAAGCTGCAACCAGTTATGAGCTGTATTCCCACCTGTGGGGTTTAAATACTATATCTAAAGCATTTGACATGGTCCCACACAAACAACTTATCTCTTTCCTCAATAACCTATTCCCTACAATCAGTCACAACTGGTTTCAGAGTTACCTGGTTCGACCACCAACAACCGCGTTGTATGGGAATTACATATCTCTCTATATCTCCCCAACTACCTGTCTCCCAAGGATCCAAGGATCCATCCTCCTTTACCTACTACAATATATAGCAAGCCCAACCGCCCAAACATGGCTCATCCAAACTTCAGATGACTCAACCATCATCTGCTCAATCATCCCCCCACCCAGTCCCTACCCAGGCTGCAAAAAATCACACAGAGAAGTTTTTCCTCTGTTGGAATGCCCCATATATATGCCAAATTAAAACAAAACCCAAAAACAACTACCCTCCACCCAACCCAACCCAAACAACAACTCAACAACACATCACAGCAAAAAAACAAAAAACCACAACTATACCAACTGAACAACACAACTATTGAATGGGTAGAAAAACTAAAATTTGACATTAAAATATTCATGACCATAAAAAGTCCAAAAAAAAAGTCCACATAAAAAAATATAAAAAAAATAAAATAAACAATTTCTAGAGCAAAACAATTTCTTTTCAAAGCAGCAACTTCCTCCCTCTTTTATCTTCCCCCTACTTTATCAATCTCTACTTTTGTGATCTAAAAGGCACCAAGACCTGCTACAACAAAATGACCTGCTACCACAGGGCATCCACCCATAGTCACCACTGTGCAAAACTTGGCTGCTGGGGCTCCCTCTCACTTGAACTCCTGGCTTGCCTTCCCAACTCTCACTCAACTCTCTCACATCTAAACCATCCACTAAACTACTAAACCATCCACTTAACCTCCCACCAGACCACTAATCTACTCAGCCCCTAAGATTACACAGATCCACCAAGCCAGTAACAAAAAGCCAGCAACCAGCCAAACTCGCTGCTATTCTCTGCAGCCATAGCCAAATTAGCCCAGGTCTCCACCACACTATTCTCCGTACCAAACTCCAATCCCAACTTCAAAACTACCTCAAAATTAACTGCACCAACTTCTTGCTATAACCAAAGCGCTATAAAAACATGCTTCATCCACCCCCTTCAGCTAGCCACTTTCTTTCTCCTCCACTAACTACCTCTACTAACTACTTCAAGTCTTAACACTACTGACCCTTGTAAGCCTGCAGCTCTCTTCTCATTGTTAGCTTATACTTGTTAAGGAACTTTATTAAGACATTTGTTACTACTGTTAATGCCTGTTAGTATATTCTAACAGATATCTGATGTTTGTCTACTGATGTACTGTGTTCTTCATAATTAATTTAATTGTATGTTTGTTTTGTTGTTAAACATGTTAATGTACTGCTTTTCTCCCGTACCTTTCTGCCTGGATCTTCTTCAACAGTCCGACCTAAATACTCCAGAATAAATATGGTCAATTTCTCACCCTGTGTCATGATTGGTTGATTTTCAATATGCTGAGCTAAACTAAGCTATGGGCAAACCTGTTCAGCTAAGGATGGCATTGCTTAAAGGGACAGGTTCAGCACTGCTTACCAATGAGCAAATCCATTTAGCTGGGCTACTCATTGCTTAGCAGTCATATGTACACAATGCTTACATCTGGTAAGCAGAGCTATGAAGTGCTTAGCATTGCTTATTTTTCATTTTATAGAATATTTGCTGTATGGCATTGATTCATCATTCATTACATTTTATAAATTTGTTTAGTGTCCCTGCCATCCCCCAATGTGCTTTCATTACATTTATTCATGTGTGACTATACTGTATGGGGTACTTGTGTTTATATGGGGATTTCACCACTTTATTACACTGACACCTCACATATGGACCTAGTGCAGTACTCTGGTTAACAAATATATGTTCTTTAGTAGGTAATACAAAAAAAAATGTTTATGCACTACTGTCACATTTAAAATGTGAATAAAGTGGGCAATTGAACCAGGAAGGGCTGCTTGCAAAGCATACACTCTAACCACTACACTATTGCAATATTGCTTATGTTGGATGTCTCTTGCTATTTAATTTCTTGTGTTGTTTAAGCTGGACTAAGCATAGCTAAGCAACAGGCACACCTGCGCAGCTACGCTTAAACTTTATTGCATTTATAAAAAAAAAAAGTTTTGTTGTGTTGTTTTATCTATATCCTTTAGAATATCCCTGCTAATGCTAAACCTGTTATTTTATCAGCTTTTTGCTTCATGGTGGGCATACCTCTCAACCTCTTGGAGCAAAAACTCTGGAAAAAAACCTAAAATGATTGGGGGACAAATAGATGGACATATTTTAAATATTGCTCTTACAAACTTAGACAGTTGATGATTGGTCTTGCATTAGCATGGATTTTCTGAAGGATGTGGAGTCTTTTAAACTCAAATGTTTGTCATTTTATTTAATGACTTCACTCCTCAGCTATTTTCCAGAAAGGTACAGATTTTAGGAGGAACACACCAAAAATATGAAACAAAACTGTTGACATTCTGCAAAAATCTGTACAGTTGAGAGGTATGTTTAAATCCTGACATGTTGGGGGTGTTACGAGTGTTCTTGCTCATTTTAGTTGCCAAAAGGCAATTCTGGAGTGCAGAGGCATGTGTATTGTGAGAGCTCTGCTCTCAGAAATACCCCCTGCACTCATACATGGCTCCGTGTTAGTTTAACAGCACAGGCAGTGTGACTTCATGAATATGCAAGGTGTGCTGCCGTGCTGTACAGGAGCAGTCCCTGCCGTACAGGAATAACTTATTCCTGCACAGCTGCTTGCTGAATCCCAGGCACTGTTTTTCCCCAAGTTTATAAAAACAACATCTTCCTTCTGAGAACACTAAACTGTCATAAACTGATGATATAAAAAAATATTTCCAAATCTTAAAGAATTCCTAGGAGTGTGCATCTACAAAACCCTCCAAACACTCATACTTTACTCCTTGTTTCTTTAAAAATAAGTTTAGGTGTATGAGTGAAATCGGTTTAAAGAGGAACAAGGCAAAATTCTGTGCAAACATCAATGGCATCCCTGGCAATCAGGGCAGTTTAAGAGATGTGGTGCAAAGATATGTAAATTAAAAAGTTACAATAATACCTGAATAGAAGCATAAGTACTATTATCTGATGTCCAAATACAACTAAGCAACAATACAGATTCAATACATCAGATATAATGTCCTTAATCTTTAAAATAATTTTCAAAGAAACTATTGTATATATACAACAGTTTCTATAATGAGGGAATCTTAATACACAAAAATTATAAAAAGCCAGGCCCATTTAGCAATGGAATGCTACACACAGCAAGACTGTTATGACTTATGGATCAAGAAAGAAAAAAACATGGTTATTATTTTTTATGTTCAGAAAACCAAGATAGTTAATGTAAAGCAAAGGAGTTGGGAACACAGCTGTGGGGAGGAAGGATTCTGAAAACCTTATACAAATTAGTAGTAAGGAAGTACAGCTAATTTGGGAGCTTCAACTAAAGTCAATTAAAAGTCTAATTTTGAAAAACATATGCAAATTAGGGGAAATGAAGTACAGCCAATTGGGAAGCTTCAATTACAGTAATTTAAAAGGCTATAATGATGATGATGATGACTCACAACTTCTCCTCCTACACCCCTTTGCTGAAATTAGGATAAAAGATCAATGCCGTATCTAGTATTACAATAAGTTGTTCCTCTTCTGATGAAGTCTGTAAGATGAAAGTGCTAATTCAAATAAAACTTATTTAAATGAAAACTGACTCAGTGTGAGTTATTTCAAAGATTTGAAGGGATTTAATATGAAAAGTTTGGAACTTATGGATAGAAGCTAAGGTTCACTCTCCTTGTACCACAACCTGCTCTCCAGCTGCTTCCATTATCATTAAAGTAATGAATTTATTTTACTCAAAAAGTAATAATAATTCACATACTCTTATTCTGATAACTCTACAATGTAATGCTACTGATATTAAAAAGTGTCCATAATTTTGAGAGTTTTGCACTAGTTATTTTGGCTTCTTCCCTAGTTTTGGAGGTAAGCAATTGAAAACCACTCTTTATTCTTTTGCCCTGGGTTTTGCTGAAAATAGCCCGGTATGAGTAAAACCCTTTGCACATTTAACAAATTAAGTAAAAGATTAACAGTGAAAGTACTTATACAAATTGGTTTATTAATAAAATACTTTTATGATGCATGCAGAAATGTACAGCATTGCCTTTCCACTTGCTCTTCTGTTGCAATGTCTTGTAACAGATTTGCTAAAGAGAAAAGCAGGATCACATTCAGAATATTGACTTTCTATAACATCCAAAGCATTTGCTCAAACCTATATAATCAACATTATGGTAGACTGAAAATTACTAAAGCATACAAAACTGATTTTACAGGGGGACAAGCCCTCCTGCACCCATTGTTAATTATTTATACCAACTCCAAAATTGTACTACAAAGGGGAAAAGGGTAACTTTTTCAACCCCCACTGTGTCACACTCTCAATACAAATGCTTTGACATTTCATAACGCCAATCATATGGGTTTGGCCACATGCTATGCAAAGTTATGGAAAGTCAATATTCTTAACAGGATCAGAGAAAAGTAATACATTTAAAGATTTTATGATGTTAGAATTGTTAAAATATGAATGGGCTCTTAAATTAGCCACTGTAACAATAAAAATACAAAGTGAATAAATAAATAATTACATTCATTCACACAAATTAATGTATAAATAGATACAAATATATAAAGAATTTGTGTCAGATGTTGGCTTTCTGAGCATTATTAATTTAGCATTAGTTATGAATCATAAAAATATTTTGAAGGGCATAATAACAACTGCTTTGACTGAAAAGTCTGTTGTAATGGATGGTAGTGTTGCATAATGCAGCCCCAATGAACACTATTGCATTCTGTATCACACTGAATATATCAGTGGAGAAGTAACATACATTATAACAAAGCAACACTAATTGCTAGCAACACAGTGCTGTTGGAGTGTAGCTGAAAATCCAAAAAAGATACATCATTATAAAGTGTCTGTGCATAGCAACCTTTAACAATGGTGCTGTGTTATTTTGTATTGCACTTCATAGTAACCCAGAAACAACATACAATATTTTAAAATAATTGCAGACAACAACATTTCACATTCTTGTACTATTTTGAGTGGAGATGTGATGGTGTGTCTTCTACATTATCAGATTCATCACATACTGTTAACTACATATGATTATAAAATTTATTCTGAAATATACTTCTTTGACTAGATTTGTGACATAGGGGCATCCTGGGTATAGCTGTGATATTTCACATTGTACATTAGAGGAACAGCAAATTGTAACATACAGTATTGGAAGGAGATGGAATGCATATTAATAGCAGCACTGCCCTATTAGTGCAAGACTATGACATAGTACAAGATATATAATTTAAAAATGTGTGTGAAGACCAACAGCTTACACTATTGTTAAACATAAAAAGCACACAAATTGTTAACAACATGGGGATATTGTGCATTGACAAGACTTATTCTG
Source organism: Protopterus annectens (assembly GCF_019279795.1). Taxonomy (NCBI): domain Eukaryota; kingdom Metazoa; phylum Chordata; order Ceratodontiformes; family Protopteridae; genus Protopterus; species Protopterus annectens. Next base: position 305,906,635 of record NC_056730.1, on the reverse strand, counting down.
AGATACATGATGGGAGTTCCTAACTGGAGCTGTAACATTTGCATTGCACTTAAAGTGACAGAGAAGTAACATACAGTATCTAAAAATTATTCCAAAAAACACTATTTGGCAAAACATAAGTTATTTTAGCTGGAACTTTGATGTACTGCTTTGTATTTTATCACACTGGGCACACATTATTAATAGCACAGTGATATTTGTAATAATAAACACTGTTGTGAAATATTTGAACTGTAGCTCTTTGATGGCGTGGGGATGGTGGCCTAATGGTTAAGGTGTTTGCCTTATAAACACAAGGTGCAGGGTTTGAGTCTCACAAGGGAACATTAGCTAGGCTTAAAATGGCGCGCAAGGGCAGTTAGCCTAGTACTAATCTATGAATCTATGAACCTATGATTAGAGCTGTGGCATAAGGGAGGTTCCACTGGAACTATGAAATTATACAATTCACTTTACAGCAATGGTAAAGTAACATGAATTGTTAAAAATGGGACACACCGCTTTAGAAAAAAGTGGAGCTAGGATGTAATGCCAGATGCAGAATTTTAAAATACCTGCAGGGATATATATTTACTGGTGTACTGCTAAATAATAATAAAAAAAAAGATCCAGTTGAAACAAAGAGTTGGAGCTGTGAAATGGGGAGGTATGCAGTAAACAGATTTAGTGGGGATCTGATAACATTCAAAGAGTATGGAGACTGATTGAGAAAACATAGCTTAAGATGTGTAGAAATAAAGTACAGAAGAGCTTTTTATTTTGACAATTTAGGGGATCAATACAACCAGATGAACTTTTGAGTATGGGATCAGAAAAAATGTATACCAATATCAGAGAAAAGGAGAGTGAAGAGATAGAAGATGAAAAGGGAGGTGAAGTTCCATGAAGGAGAATTATTTAGGCAAACAATAATAAGAAGCTTCCAAGGGGAACTTGTAGGGAAGGGTAAAGACAAGACGGGCAAAAGGAGGATGGAATGGATGGATGGGTAGAAAGAGTAGTTATTCTAGATTAGCCATCTTGTGACAGATTAAAAAGTGTAAAAAGAAAATCCCGATGTGCTGGATAACTCCACTAGGTGGAGAAGGTACAGAAAGAGAAGTGTGGTGAAGCAAGACATGGAAGGCTAAAAATTAGGACAATGGAAATCCAGGGGTGGAGGGTGTGATGATAGAAGGTACTGCTAGTCATGCCAGAAGAAGTAGGGCAGTAGATTTATGACTTGTGCCAGCACAGCTAGCTGGACTGTTGTAAATAGTTATATGTTATTTGTGTATCAAACTGATTTGTACAGATGCTTGTGCTGAAAATGTATTTGTGAGGTTTGCTTGCGTTAAAATATATCAACAGTGCACCCTGCTGGAATGAAAAGAAATGTACATGTATTATTGTAACTGAATTAAATGTATATATTTTACTAGAGGGTATTGGGACAGCAGATGTTAACCAGCTTGCTTACTTTAAGAAAAGTAAGGGAAATGTAAATGAGGTGGTAAACCATTAAAACAGCACACCACAGTGCTGAGTAGGACCAGAGATGGTAGGTCTGTAAGAAGCCTTTGCTCATTACCTCAATAAAAAAGAGGGGAAGCCCCAGGCACTGCCATAAACATTTAGATGTATATTGTAATTGTCTATGCTAAATTCCTGACTCAGCTTCAGAGGGGGATACTGTGATAACCTAGAGTCAGATTACCAGATGAGGTCATTCTGCAAACCATCTTGGATATTATATTTTACAGGGTGCAATTTCTGAGTATTGAGTATTCTGTACTGGGGTACCTGACTAGAAAGACTGCTCACATATTTCATCGTGGCTTGCTCTATCAAGTAAGTTATCAGGGAATAGTAATTCTCCTAGATTCAGACAGGAATATAGTGAATCTTAGTTTAGAGATTAAAATGAGAAAAAAAACACAGGAGTACTGATCGGCAGAGTAAAATAATCCACATAAACAAAGTTGCGTGTTGTTAACAAAAAAGGCAGTATTCACTTCACCATTAGCAAGAACGATCTCCAGATAAAATATAACTCTATTTATTGGTTATACAGACAAACATGACAAGCTCTTTCACCCATCCAGTTGGGTGAAAGCGCTTGCCATGTTTGTCTTTATAACCAATAAATAGAGTTATATTTTATCTGGAGATCGTTCTTGCTGATGGTGAAGTGAATACTGCCTTTTTTGTTAACAACACGCAACTTTATGTGGATTATTTTACTCTGCCGATCAGTACTCCTGTGTTTTTTTCTCATTTTAATCTATATTACATATGGGAGATTTGACTTTGGGGCTGCAGCACTTGTCATTTTAGTTTAGAGATTGTTTTTCTATATTTGTATAAGTCTGTCCATTAATGTTATTTTCAATATTTTCTGAGATTTGAACTCTATGTTTTACTGTAAATATATATTTAGTATTTTCTTATTATTTATTAGTTATTAAATATGTTTAAACTTTTCATTCTGTCTGGCCCTTTTTAGAAAATATTTAAGCTTTGAGAGCATTTGGACATATTTATTTGGTAATAATTCTGGCCACTCCTGAAAGCCTTGCTGTTTGGCCAACATCACCATTTGCATTAATATTAACTTCACTCAGCATATTTGGATATCCTTTTAAGAGCCTTATGGTAACTGAATGGTGGCAGTGAATCTACCTTATAGCCTGGACAATGTTGGTAGCACGGGTAATCTGTGCTAGCCTTTCCCAGGTGTGTGTGTGTGTGTGTGTGTGTGTGTGTGTGTGTGTGTGTGTGTGTGTGTGTGTGTGTGTGAAAATTAAATCTCAAAGAGTGTGTGTGTCAGCTATGTGTGCTAGAGACATGAAGCACTGGTTTCACAGTGCCAGTGGGGAGCCTTATTGAGGACTTCTGCAAAGGCAAATAGAGGCACCCAGACCCCGGGCTGAGTGTGTCTTATGTGCTCTTAAGGGAAATTCTGCATCTGGAAATACTGATGAGTGTATCCATTTGTATTCCATGTGCTCATCCCTCTCCAGTGTCAGTGGTGAGGATTCAGGCTCCTTGATTACTGGCCCAGTGTGTGGGGACATCACAGAGTTCACCAATAAAAATTAGAATATGGAATGTCCAGCTAGTAACGGAAAGGAGGAATTAGCAAACACACTATTCTTATTTGAATAATGAGCTTGAGTATGATTGTGTTAAAGTACGTTTATACTGGTGGGGAATTAATCATAAAAAAATGAGACATGTAAGACTGAAGTAAGGGAGTTTCTTGTATTTTCATTTTAAGAAGAAATTGAAATCTGAACATGCTGGAGGGATAGATTCCCTTCGCAGAGACTTCCCTTACTATGGAACAGGGTCCCGATCTACATAAGACAGAGCCCCTCATGATCACTCTTCAAGAGGAACCTTGATGAGTGGATGGGTAACTGAAAGTTCACACCGGGGATCACACCAACAGCACTAGTAGATAGGGGCCAAGGGTACTAGCTGCTAGTACAAGGGTCTAGGGAACTACTAAAGGGGCGGTGAATACCGCACAACGTGGCTGGGCTAATATATGCCTTCGGGCAGATAGCTCAGTACCAAACTATGAACCTATAAACCTATCTGTATTCAATGTAATATAATAGTAGATTGATGGTAGTGATGATTGACAGTCATGAGTGCAATAGTAACATATTTTTCACATCATAAAATATGGAACTTGTGTTCTGTTTTTTGCTTTTTTGTATAAAAGTCAAAAAGGATATATTGTAAAATGGGGCATGGCATTACTGTGTACTGACAAACCCTATTCTGGGATGTCTGATAAAGAGGTCAGAGGTGTGACACTTTACATTCTCTTTACAGCAAAGAGGAAGTGGCAAACAATATTTTAAAATATGTCTTGAAGGAGCGTGAAGCTATGACATGAATACACCAATATATGACATTTATAAAGCATCTGGAGAAAGTGATGCTTGTTTCTGACATAACTAAAGCAATATATGACATTTACAAAGTGTCTGCAGAGACCAATGTTTAACACTGTACTGTTATATTAAAAGAAAGATAGGACACACACTGTTAGCGATATATCATTATTGTGCACTGACAAACCCTTTTCTGAGATGCCTGATATGGAGTGGGTCCTGGCTGAAGTTATAAAATCTTGCCTTCTTTATTTTGCAGTTTCAGAGAAGTAGCATACAGTATTTTGTAATAATTTTGGAAAGGAACATTTGGCATAATAGCACTTTTCTTCCCCACTGGAACTCTGATATTCTGCTTTGCACTTGATAATAAGTGCCGAAAACACATGGTAAGCATTGTTCTGAAATACTGGAACTGTTGCTTGTTTTGCAAATATAAAGGTATATTGTAAGGCTTATTTTACATTATTCTGTTTACACAGTACATACTGGCAGTAACACTGCTTTGCAAAACAGAGATCTGTATTTAGACAGTAGACAGATAACAGAGCTATAGCTTATTGTACAAGAATGACGGCATGAGGTAGAGGAGGAAGAAGCAAACATTTTTTGTAAGCTTAGGGTGGGGTAGACACAGGAAGATAGTGTATAGGAGAGTGATAAGAACTGAAATTGTTAAAAGTAACAGTGAATGACAGACCAGTATATGAGAATGTAACATGGCCAGACCAGGACCCAAGAGATATGGAAGTCCAGAGATTTGGATATGTGGAGACAGAAACAGATAATATGCACATGTGGTGGGGCTATGAGGTGATAATGAAAGAGTAACAGAAAATGGAAGAACAATGAAAAATGTCCAGTACAAAAGTGAAGGAAATAAAGATCCATCCATTCTTTAATCCATCCACAACCCCTTCTCCCATTTTTGCATGTAGGGTTAGGGTTTTAGAGTGTCACTTCAACAGTGGCAATCATCTAGTGCCAAGATTCCCACTTCCAGATGGGTAGCCCTTCCGTGATTCTTTTTTCATACAACTAACTTGCATGCACACTCATACCTATAGACAGTTTGGATTATCCAATCCACCTACTGCATGTCTACGGAATGTGGGAGGAAACTGGAGAACCTGGAGTAAACTCACACAAACACAGGGAAGCCATGCAGCCTTCACACAGAAGGTACCCCAGCAGGGAACTGAACTGGAGAACCCCTTGATGTGATGCTGTGCCCATGTGCTGTGTTTATTTGTAGTGGATGAAATGCAGGGAACATGGAGAAGAGAACAAAGGAGGGAGATGCTGATTATGGCAGGATGGATTAAAAAAAGGAAATTACAATAGGATGGAAAGCAAGTGGTCAACACCTGTTTAGTCAACAAAATTTGGCCAGCTAAGCAGATGGCTGATAGCTGTGCAAGGCGGCACCATTCATGAGGCTGGGGAATATGCCCTTTCCCCGATACTGTGCAATCCTGGAGTTAGTATATATAGTGTCTAAGGGAGTGTGGGAGTGAAGCAGGACTTGTCCCATGCAAAAATTATGTTTTATGTTTTCTTTTAGTTTTAATTCTGTATGTGCTTAGGTTATTTCCTGGTGCATGCAGAGTAACGTATCAATATTTGCATTGTCAGCATTATGTGGCCAACAATTGGGTCTTTTGATTAAATTTAGTTCACCTACAGATATATATATATCTATATATATATATATATATATATATATATATGTATATATATATATATATATATATATATATATATATATATACGTATATATATATATATGTATATATATATATATATATATATATATATATATATATATATATATATATATATATATATATATATATATATATATATATATATATATATATATATATATATATATATATATATATATATATATATATATATATATATATATATATATATATATATATATATATATATATATATATATATATATATATATATATATATATATATATATATATATATATATATATATATATATATATATATATATATATATATATATATATATATATATATATATATATATATATATATATATATATATATATATATATATATATATATATATATATATACACATTACATACAAAATTTCAATTATCTTTATTAAGTTATATTGGTGAAAGTAATGGAATGTGATGACACTAGCTAGACTGAGGAAATATATTTTGATTTTTATGAAGTGTATGTTTTCATTAAAATTATTTAGAAAAAAAGTTTTGGATACTTTAAATACTGCCCTCTAAAGAGTCCCATTGAAGCAAGATATTGCTTGCACGTTTGTGCAAGCCGACATAAGGCAGTACATGTATAAGATCACTGCTACAAGCTGGTAGTGCTTTCAGTCTTTCTTAAAAGTAAATTTGCAAAAGTCAATGAAGTCTTAAAGGATAGGTGGAAAATGGATGCATTTATAATAATATCCTCAAGAACAAGACTTATTTTTTAATACAATATCTGAAACAAAACAGCAGGATATCTGCATGGCAGACTAAAGAGGTCTGCAGTTTCCAGAAATGTGAAGAGATTCTTGGGCGTTTTCATTATGCTGTGCTCCTATTGATACCTCCCTTTCTGGTGCCTAAGTAAGAAACTGTACAGTCTTAAACTTCACCGAGATGTGCTTCCATTCCCTCACACCATGGTAAAAATATATACACATGAAGCAGGCTAGCTGCTTCTTCTTGACCTTTTATACTTATGCCTAATTTCTGAACCAAGTTAAAGTACAAAGAACCACCTGAGCCATGGCATTGCAAAAGTCATAACCTTCTTTCCAAGTTAGGTGAGTTAGGGTTAGAACAGGGAAACCTCGCCATAGCTATAAAAAGCTGCAATGTCTTGCAGAGAGACACAAACTACATTTTCCATTGGCCTTTAGGTAGACCTGCAATTAACTCTTCAGATCTCCATAGTAACATTACAACAGGCTGACTGTGGGTAGTAGTGCTGCTTTCAAAATTATCAACAAATATAAGTGACTCCAGTTTGTAGTTTCCATACAAAATATGAATGTGGCTATGGAAACCTTTTTGTAATCATCTTGAGATCTTTTTTTAGTATTATTTTATTTATTTATTTATTTTTTGCAAAATATGAATGTTTGAAACTGATATGGAGCCCACCCAACTGCTGTAGCTGCCTCTTCTCTACTTTTATCCCAGAATTTCTTGGTCAAGCCCCGGTATCCTTGGGTTCCTCTGATGACTTGTCCTACATCAGTAATACTTCCTCATGTATGTCTGAAATGGTCCATTTTTTATTTGATATCCTTATACCCTTTTTGTTCCTCTACCCTTCTTCAACTCTGTCCCCACTATTTGTGCCATACTAGTGTAGTCTGTTAATTTGCTATTTCCCCTTTCTCTTCTCTTTTCTAACTATACAAGACCAGATTTTAATGTCTCTCCTAATAACTCAAGTTTTATAAAACAGTGCATACTTCCTCGCAGTCAAATTTTCCTTCCTTCCTATTGCTACAAAAGCAGTACAAAGTGCCATGCAGCAGAGCTACCAGTGACTTATACAATGGAAGCATGACTTCCGCTTCCCTGCAATCCTTTGCCCATTATATGATCCCAGCATTCTGTTAACCTAGACAATTGCTTTTCATTCTGGATAGCATAATGCAGTTCGTAGGTTCATTGGCTCATGCTAAGTCAGAGGACCATCAAGAAGCTTATTTGCAGCAACTCTTGCTACTGAAAGTATATATGTTTATCTTGGTAAGATAAGAGATAAGAGACAGAAACAGTAGGTGGTGGTTCTCTGTTATGTTGTCTTTATAAGGTACACAATGCAACTTTTCAAATAGTGTATGCATGCTTCCACACATACATAAATACACACACACACACACACACACACACACACACACACACACACACACACACACAAGCACATATGAATTCAGTGTGTTCAATCCAGTTCCAGTCTAGTTTTGAAAATAGATAGGCTGATACTTTATTTGGCATGAAAAAAGATAACTTATCTAAAAGAAAGAGAATGCATTGGGTTATAAATCTGTAATGTCAACAAGGGTTGTTGATCTTATGGTGGACATTGAGATCTTTGGCATGAGTCTTAAACAAACCATTTGGCCTTTGGAGGTAGAAGATGTTAAAAAAGGTAGGACTTTCAGTGCTTGAAAGGCTAAACAGAGGTTACCCCTCTGGATTTGTAGTGAGGTACTGTAGACTGAGAGTGCTTTTGATCTTGTCTGGTAACTTTTAATAAAATACTGTAGTTTTTCTAATATTAGACATTTGTATTTGTTTTTTTGTTGGTTTTGCATGGGTAGTTTATTGTTTTTATTTAATATTTTCTGTTGACCAAATCTATGTTCTTGTCTGCATTACAATGCACCATTCATTACCCAAAGCTGTTCATCAAACATGGCTAGTTAAAGCACCTGCAATTTGGCTGCATATATGAGGGCATCACTGTTTCACCATTGCAAAGTATTTAAGTATGGGACTGGCACCAACCTAAGGAGATGGTTCTAAGTCTTACAATGGAGGCATGGTGATTACCAATATGAGGAACACAGGAGGAAAAAGGGGAACTCAGTTCATAGAGGTACAGGTATTTGAAGGACAGAAGTCATATTAATACCTTCATGATGGTAAAGAACTGGAAGTGGTCCATTTTACTGAAGGTGCAACACAGTAATAGGCTCTTACTCATACTTCAACTGAGTGTCTCACTCATCAACATGTCTCTCAACCTGCTGACATCAAAAATCTAGAAAAAGATTTATGAAAAGTAGCTCTATCTGGCCAAAAAATATGGACAGTTAATTAGCATAAAATTTGCATGCATCTTTCTAATTTTCCATAAGATTGTAGGATGTCATCACTCAGAAACACAGATTTTAGAGGTGGGAGGTTGGAATAATGGTTAAGATATTTATCTTACTGACACAAGGTGCAGCATTTGATTTTCACTTGGGGTAATTTGCTAGGTTTAAAATGGCCCACAAGGGCAGTTAGCTTAGTACTAAACTATGAACCTATGAAATGTTTAAAAACAGAAGCAACAAAATATAATTAGAATAATCATGTTTTTTATCCAGCTTAAGCTTTTGACACAAAATATATTCAGGATAATCTGCAGTAAAAACCAAACGGTGCTTGCAAGAGTTACCTCCAACAACAATTAAATGAACAGTAAAAAACAAAGCAGGAGGTAGCAGCCACGGCTATGTAGAATAACAGCTTTATTAGTAAAAGAGGTGAGTGCTTTCGTGGCACCAGCCACTTCATCAGACAATCAAAGAACAGTAAAACACAGCATTTATACCAAGCTCATCATTGACATCAACTACCCAATTAATCCTTAAAACCATATACCTAGTATAAAAAGTATTATACCTAGTATGAAAAATGTAAAAGCTTAAAATTAAAAACAGCTTGACAATAGAAACAGCATATCACATCATGCAACTTAATACATACGATATAAAAGTATAAAAAAAGTATAAAAGGTAGAGGAGGAAGGGGGTACTACCTATTATTTCTTTAAATCTCTATTTAGAAGAAGGGGTTGAATATTAAATTTGTCATTCAGGCCTACCCCAGTGTTAGCTCGTAGCCTTATAATCCATTCTAGTTCCCTAGTTTCTACTCTATTCCTAACATCTCCACCTCTATTGTCAGTATAGACTTTATATATTACTAAAAATAAAAATTTGTGTGTCTCATCATGGTCCCTCACATGTCTGGATAAGGCATTTGTCTCTATTTCTCTGGTGATATCATATATATGCTCCTTCATTCAGTCTCTCAGCCTTCGCGTTGTCATTCCAACGTAGAAGGCAGAACAGACTGTGCAGTGTGCCAAGTATATAATATTCATACTGTCATAGTTAGCTATTATTCTAAAGTTAAACTCTTTCTTTAGATCTGAATGTAGAAATCTACTTCCAGTGTCAACGAAGGTGCAGTAATTACATTTATTACAGGGGAAGGTTCCATATCTGACTGCATTTTCTCTTCTTGTTTCCATGGGTTATGATCCACATAATAATCTTTTTATAGATTTTTTGTTCTTAAAAGCAAACCTCGGGGTCTCACCTACCAGCGTTTTAACATCATCATCAGAACATTGCATATTCCAGTTTTTTCGATATACTTCCTGTAGATATAAAAACCAGAAAAACCTCTCGGGGTAAGGCACCTGCTGTATCAAGCCAGAGAATTCAAAGAGTAAAAAAGAAGAAGCTGCAGGTGCTCCACAACAATCGAAGCAAACCAGTCACCATTGGAATAAAACTGCTTTAATACAAATAAGTAAGCGCTTTCACATCTACACAAGATGCTTCATCAGACTTTAACAAACACATCATCCAGACAGTTTAAATCCTCTAGATGTATCCTACTAAACCAGTAGTATGTCACATACAATAATCTAATTAATTACCATAGTAACATTCAGTTAGTGCAAGTTAAACAGATGAAAAACACTCATTTGCAAAAAATCATTATTAACAGCTCATTTAAAAACACATAAAATTCATTTATATGCATATGTCGCATAAAAGTGTACTCTAAATAATTTATTTATAAAAAAAAGCATAATGGAATATAAAACAATAAAAATATATATACGAATGTATATATATCTAGAACAATATTCATATAAAGCTACAAAAACTCATTAATGTGGTAGTAGACGATCAGCGAGGAAGGGTTTTAAGCTGACTCTATCATTAAGGCCATGTCCTGAGTCTGCTCGCAGTCTAATAATCCATTTCCCTTCTTCCCTTTCTGTGAAACCAGTAACATTCCCTAGTCTCATGGTGGTATGTATAAGCTCCAAGGCCATGAACTCAAAATTGTGTGTGGTGCCATGCATCAGAACATGTCTCGCTAGAGCATTATTCTGATTGATACCTGTAATTAGAGGCCTTCCAAAAGTGCATAAGACTTTAATAAATCCCCCTCTCAGGCCTATAGTGTCAGGGAAAGGATGGTTGACAGAGAGCATTTCAGTTTATATCGAAAAACAGTTGAGACCCATTGTTAACTCTACTCCATTTTGAAGGACACTAAGCAGTTCCTAGAATCCTTAGCGGAATGTAGTTAGGATGTTAATATGTTTTCTGACACAGATATTATGGTGACTTTGGACATTCACTCCCTGTTTACGAGCATACCAAATGATGTAGGGATTGATTTTTTGAGATTATTTTTGTTGAGTAAAAGGATGATTACCAGTAAAGTGATGAGAATCACTATGTTAATGGAAGTGGTTTTAGAGAACAATGTGTTTCTTTTTGATAACAAATATTATTTACAAACGTTGGGAGTGGCCATGGGTACGCCGTGTGCTAATTCTTATGCCAATCTGGTATTGGCCTATTGGGAATCTATGTATATATTGACGCATGACTTTTATTCCAGGTTCATTAAGTACTATAAGCGATTTGTAGATGACCTCTTTTTTGTCTGGAGTGGTGATCTACCCATGTTAGAAGATTTTATTGTTTATATGAATAACACAACTACGTTTTTGAGGTTAACAGGTGAGAATTCGTTTGAACATATAAATTTCTTAGATGTTATCCTCACAAAAAACAAAGGTAGACTTGATACAAATATTTACAGGAAACCTTGTAGGCGGAATGCATATCTACATCGTGACAGTATGCATCCACCACACATACATAAAAATATTGTTAAGAATCAAGCCACACGTTGTTCACGTTTAGTCAGTAAAGATTCAGATTTTGAAGTCACGTTAACACATTTACATCAGGATTTCACAGCTAGAGGTTACCACCATATGGATCTGTTAACTTTACAAGAAATAGAACGTGGTGGCATGGCATTACCATATATTAAGAGCAACATGACAGGATCTGTTGTATGTGAGAGGCCTCTAAAGAAGAACAATAAGAGAATGGTTATTACTTACACAAACAAGAACAAAAGTATAACCAATGTTATTAAGAAGAACTGGGGTATATTGCAGCTGGATGATAGATTAAAGACTCTAGTAGGTTCTGATCCTACTTTTTGTTACAGGAACACTAGATCTTTAAGGAACATGCTTTGTTATGAGAGAAGTACGACCAATAATCCTTTGTCAAGCAGAAAGGGTACTTTCCCCTGTTTTAGCTGCAATCAATGTACCTTCATCAACAGTAGTGATGTTTTTATACATCCAGATTCCCATATGTCTTACAGATTCAATCATTATGCTGACTGTAAGACAAGGAATTTAGTCTATTTAGCTACTTGTAAGAAATGTAATGCTTTCTATGTGGGGAAGACTAACAGGACCCTTAGGGAAAGGATTAGAGAGCATTTATATGCTATCAATAGGGAAAATGAGAATAATGCCCTAGCGAGACATGTTCTGGTGCATGGCACCACACACAATTTTGAGTTCATGGCCTTGGAGCTTATACATACCACCATGAGACTAGGGAATGTTACTGGTTTCACAGAAAGGGAAGAAGGGAAATGGATTATTAGACTGCGAGCAGACTCAGGACATGGCCTTAATGATAGAGTCAGCTTAAAACCCTTCCTCGCTGATCGTCTACTACCACATTAATGAGTTTTTGTAGCTTTATATGAATATTGTTCTAGATATATATACATTCATATATATATATTTTTATTGTTTTATATTCCATTATGCTTCTTTTTATAAATAAATTATTTAGAGTACACTTTTATGCGACATGCATATAAATGAATTTTATGTGTTTTTAAATGAGTTGTTGTTAATAATGATTTTTTGCAAATGAGTGTTTTTCATCTGTTTAACTTGCACTAACTGAATGTTACTATGGTAATTAATTAGATTATTGTATGTGACGTACTATTGGTTTAGTGGGATACATCTAGAGGATTTAAACTGTCTGGATGATGTGTTTGTTAAAGTCTGATGAAGCATCTTGTGTAGATGTGAAAGCGCTTACTTATTTGTATTAAAGCAGTATTTTTAAACGGTGATTGGTTGGCTTCGATTGTTCTGGAGCACCTGCAGCTTCTTCTTTTTTATACTTACTGTAGAGATCTAATGTTACTCGAGTAGGATACTTGTACTCTCATAGGTTTCTGACTAACAGTTCCTCCATCTTTCATGGTATCCATTTCTGAAAAATATGGCTTACCTGTTTCTTCCCTTACCTCAGATAGACCCACTAATGACTTGTATCTCTTTTTCACTGTACTCTCTATGTATGAACCTTTCCTTCATATTCTTGATCTCTTCCTCATACTTAGTTTGGTTAGCTGTAAGTCTTGATGCTCTCAGACCTTGGCCTCTTACAGTGTTCTTAAATATATGTCTCAGGTGCATGCTCTGTCTGTGGAGAGAGCTATTCCAATAACATTCTTTCCTATAGATTTCAGTTTCCAGAACACCTCTGTCTTTTTGAAGTATCCTGACATCCAGATATTCTATAACATCATAGGAATGCTTCATTGAAAATTTAAGGAAGCTGGTACTATTATCTATTTTGTGGAAGAATGATAGGAATGACGCTACATCACCTCCCCATAAGATAAAGAGATCATCCACAAATCTCCTGTAGAACTTCAGATACCTTCCCATCTCAGTGAGTAGGAATTCTTTCTCCCACATAGCCATAACAATATTTGCATAGCCATTTGCACATGAAGTGCCCATGGCCACACCATCCTTTTGTCTATATAAATTTCCTTCAAACAAAAAGATATTGTTCTTTAATATCAGTTCCATCAACAATGATAATAAATCAATATCTCTAACAAGAAAATTGGCAAGCTCAATCGGTTGCTTAGGAACCAATTGAGATTCAATGGGCTGAGTAGAGCTACTGCTATTCATAGCATTATGTTCTTTGGGCCAAGCAAAGACATGCCCACTAGAAAACTCTTGTAAGTCCCTTTGCACTTTCTTTTTATTATAGTCCATCAGTTGCTGATCATAAACAGATATAAGTTCCAAAACATAGTCTAATTTTAAATCAACAATAGCATGCGGATATTTTTCATAGAGTTCTGCTTGCAGTTTGAGACATTGAATGATATAGTGAGTTCTTCTGGCTTAAAGAAATCTATTAGTAGCTGCATATAATTGCGAATGGTTTCTAAGTTAATCTGCTGCCACTTTAATAATAAATCTTTGTACATAGTTCCACATGTGGGCATTTTCAGTACCCATAAGCCCCGAGGGACTATATTAAGCTTTAGACAGGCTTCAAATAAAAGTCTCTGTGACTGAAGCTGTTTCAATTTCCGTAAATCATTCTCAGTTTTAAACAAGTCTTTTCTCGTTGCAGCAACAACATACTCACTGTTCTCTTTTTGCTGCAAATCTTGTACTAGTGGCTCTACCTCTAGCAAGGGGTTGTTTTTGACCTCAAGAAGTTCATGCAGGTTCCTTTGTATAAAATTCCTTCGATTTCCCTTTTTAGGGGCATAATCCAGTTCAATAATAGAGACATTTCCCTTTGCCATGTCCAGCACCACTTGTAATGTAAATGAATCCACAGTAAAAACAAGAATGAAATGAACAGTAAAAAACAAAGCAGGAGGTAGCAGCCACGGCTATGTATAATAACAGCTTTATTAGTAAAAGAGGTAATCAGGATAATCATGTTTTATCCAGTTTAAGGATTCTTGCCTATCTACAAGAAAGTAAACTGGTATAAAAATAAAATATCAAAAATAAACTCAGATTAAGCTTTGATGAATGACTAGGGGAAAAAACTACTGACAACATGGTTATGAATAAAGTAAAGAGAGAGAGTCACTAGAGGATAATAAATGAATAGTACACGTCCCTTTGCTATAACTCATTCTGTTTAGGTCCAATTATAAGCTGAAACACAAATCAGATACAAATCATAGTTTCCATTAAAAAATAATGTACAACTAATAAAAACAATGAAGAAGAACAGCCTAACCACTGGATAAACTATAGCCCACTTCTTTTGCTTCTCTTGGTATACATGGCTAGCATTATTACCAGAAATTATAGCTGTACTCTTGTAAACACTGAACTTCCATTGTTGGACCAAAATCATTTCTATATAGCAACTGTCATAATGAACTTAAAGCATAAAAAGAGAACACCTGCTATTAACTTAACTGGTTAACTATCCACAATACTAATGAGATCACTAGAGAGGGAACAGTCTTGCAGATGTTGGTGTATCACACAAATGGATGGCATCATGCTGCCTGATATCATTATGTGTATAATAAATGCTGAATGATAAGGATGTATATGTTTCATTTTAACCAGAGAGTCACAAATTAAGTTTCCTGTTGTGTGTGTGTGTGTGTGTGTGGGGGGGGGGGGGCTTCAACAGAACCAAACAGGCTAAGGTAATAATTTTGCTTATAGTCACTGGGAGGGATGCTTTCATTAATAGATATCACAAGTCATCCCTTGAAATCAGACAGCTTTATCTGCTGAACCTTCACTGTTTAACCAAGAACTGATTAACTAACTAACTAACTAACTAACTAACTAACTAACTAACTAACTAACTAACTAACTAACTAAATACATGTGAACTAAAAGTGTGTAATACGTGGTACACATAGTACATGAATGATAGGTATGTCAAGCCCATAACTATTCTTTACCATATCTACCTCACTCAGTTTTATGATTTTTTCCAGAAGACAGCATTCATTACTGTAAATAAGCATAAATCATAACATGAAACAAATACAAAATCTGAATGATTAATAGTTATTACAGTTTTTCTCTGAAGGCTCTGGGAGATGATGAGTGCCTACATGGAATTTTGACAAAAATGTGATCTAAAAGTGGGACTGCCAGAGACTCTGCCAACATTTAGACACAGGACCCCAGTGGCACATCTAGTAGTCCCCTTACAGTGTGCCAGAGTGAGTTATGCAGACCTTGAGAGAGGAACTATAGGAGATGTTGTACAGAGGAGCAAACCGGTAATTTATCAATGCTAATAAACATTGTTTTATTTTAATACACAGTAATAGTATGCATTCCTGATACCTAATCTGAATAGTCTTAACTTCAAGAAGCGGCAAATGAAAGGAGAGGTGGAATGGTAGATGAGGGGCAAAGAGGCACCAAATGATCCAAACTGGAACCAACAATTACTAAAGTCAGCCTTGTTTCAAGTGTCCCAAATTATATATGAATGGTTTCCTTAGCTGTGGTTCCCTGACACATGAACAATTGTTTCCCATGGAAAATGAATCCATATATCAAAATGAAAAGAATAAGACTCTAAAATACTAAATTAAAACTAAGCATTAAACCAATGCAATTCCACAAAACTTAATGCATAGTCTATAGTTATGCCCAGATACTTCTTCTCAATAACATGAGATAAAGCATTGCTATTATTAGTTACCATTAAAGGTGGGACATTGAGAAGCTTCTACACGGTACCAAAGACCATGATAATTAGACAATTAGATTAGTCAGTAATTGTCAGATACTTTGGGTGCAGTTAGGTCCAGTTTCCCAAAGCACTGAAACTGGTTTGCATTTTTTGTTAGATGGCTTCAGCACTTTTGCTGGATTCAAGGAGTCACAAATCATCAGCGTACATAACCCTACTGAGATTTGTAAAGTCATTAGTTAAATCATTAACAAAGAATGAAAAGAGGAGGAGGAAGCCAAAAAAAAGATCCTCGTGGTATCCCAATGTTAAGGATGCCTGGTTCAGAGTGGTTGTTACCACAACATACCTAAAATGTTCTGTTCTCAAGGTAACTTTGAAATCATTATAGTTTATTAATGCTAAAGTTAAACTTCCTGGGCTTAAGAAGTAAGAGCAGGTAGTTCATCTTTTCAAAGACTGTGGTCATGTCAAACAACAGGCATTCTGTGAGATTACTGTTTTGTGTTATTGACTTATGGCCTCTACCAAAATGTATAAGGCAATCATGGTTCTGATAAAACTGCTAAAAATATGCTGCTCATGGGTTCCTATTAGAACCTCGAACGCTTGAAATGTTGAACATCATATGGTCGACACCATATGATCGACATTTCAAGTGTTCAAAGGTTAAGCATAACGGCACCGTTCAGTGCAGAATGGGAGAATTTCCCTTTTCTGCAATGAAGTGCGATCTCAGAGTTGGTATATTTAAGTAGGGAGGGGTGTGAGGGGTGCAGGGGGGCTTGATCCCCTGCCTGCACTGTTAAGGTAAGTTTTTTTTTTTTGTTTTTTGTTTTTTATTATATATTCGAACTTTCAAACTTCGATCATATGTTGTCGAACATATGGGAATTGAAGTTTTGAAAGTTTGATTATATAATATAAACCCACTGCTCATTCTAAGGTAGGCCATATTTATGTGATCAATGATTGCAGACAAACTTATCTAGTGAAAGTTACCAAATGGACTATAATCTTTTTAGCGCCTTGGGAGAGGAATCTTAGGAAGTGAAATTATAGTCAACTGGGTCTAAAGAGTAGGAAATTTACCAGTGGATAAGGACTGATTGTAAGTAAGGGTAGGTGGCTTTACAATATAAGTAGATGCCATTTAAGGAAGACTGGGCGTAGCTTGGTACATTTTTGTCTCTGATTAGGATTTTAATTTGCTTACTGCTTTTTTGATTTTCTTAACTATTACTTGTTTGAAATAGAATATTAGGCTGTAAGCAGCAGTGAGCAGGACTGAGACTTTTGAGCTGCATGTATGAGTAGTGAAGCAGTTGACCTTTGTAGGAATTTATTGCATTTTGGATAGTTGTAAGAAGATATTGTCTATAATTGTTAGTAACAATTTGGTTGTCTTTGGATGACCTAAGAGTGGGGAATATGTAGGAGCTGGAATGTTACCCTTAATCGGTTTTAGTACCTTTTAAAACTGAGTGGGAGATAAAAGTGTTCCTTGTCTATTCCTGAGATAGGAGATCTAAGCACTATTGTAGAAATCCTGTTTTTTTTTCTAAGGTCTGTATATATTTGATGGTGCTGTTCATTTACAGCTTGTTATTTCCAAAGCTTCCAGGCATTGTATGTGAAGTGAATGATTTCTTCAGATGATTAGCTAGCAAAGGTTGCACCCTCAGTCTTCCTACTAAGTGGAAGACTGTGTCCTCAACTATACTGTTTGTCTGTGAAGCAATATACTGCACTATTGGGTTCAGTAAGGTTATATAATGGTGTCCAGTCAATGGCTTCTAAAATAGCATTCACTAATTCTTGTTTTACCTCTGAGATGGCCTTACAGTTTAATAACTAGGGTTACAGGTATTTGACGGGCTCTCTTTTTGATCTAAAGGGTGACTGGATGTTATAGGACAGTTGTGACTTAGGTTATTAGGAAGGCTAGTTACTTACAACTATCTGTTTTTAATGTTTGTTAAAATGAGGCCTAATGTTGGCCTTGTTTTTCTCCTGTTTGTGCATTTTGTCTTGTTAGTTGTTGAGCTAACTGTTCTAAACTATGATGAAGGAGCATTTTGTTCAGGGAATGGGATACTGGGGTTGGGGCAATAATGCTAAAGTCACCATATAAAATTACATTATTTGGGACTTCTGTGGGTGAAATGTCCATCACAATTGGTCCAGGTTTGAAACTGAAGAGGAGGGAGGAATATAAGTAATTCATAAGTATAAATGGGTATGTCCTCCTAGAGCCTAATATACCTACTAAGACCCAGTTGGGGCTTTTGTCATTGTTGGTCTTAGCCTTTGTAATAAGTAAAAGTGCTCCCACCCTTCATGACGATGATCTGGTCTGTTATCCAAAAATATTTGTAAATCACCTGGGTATACTGAGAAGGGCAGACGTTTTACTTCAGCAACATTTCTGTCATGCTTATTGTGTGCTGTGTCTGTTTTTCTGTAAGGAGCTTCAAATTTATACCATTTATTACTGATGTTACCAGTGTTTAGACCCTAGTTTTGAATTAATATAGGACTTAGGACTATGTTATTGGGAAATGCAGTTTGTTGTTTTGTGGGGGGCTGATGCAACTGGAAGATTTAGTACATAACGAGAGTGATCGGCTTCAATTGTATGTTGCCAAACTGATGAATTTTGACAGATATGTAATAAATCTTATGGATTTCTCAAGAACAGCAAGTGGGTTAGAACAGGATTGTTGAAGCTGTAGCTACATTATAACTTGTATTCTAAAATGCATGTTAATTTGGGGAGTAGTTTTAGGGTTGGGGGGTGCTGATGTCAAACTTGTCAGATTTACTCTGATAAAATGAAATGTTGTCTTGTATATCGATTGGAAGTGTATCTGTCCAATAAAAGCATAGAATACATGTCAGTAGGTTGTAAGAAATGTATATGCTAGTGTTGTGCATAATTGTAGAAGGGAAGATTAGTATAATACCGTCAGGGAAATAGAACAGTGATGTAGAGCAGGGGAGAAGCCAACATGATGGAGGAAAGGGAAGAGTGTAACATGGTTGAATAGGAGAAAGATTTGTTTTTAACAAGAGTTATAAAAGTAGGGATTAAATAAGCCCATAAAACTTTTATTGCCACCAAAGGATGGCATGAAAAGTGTTTAGGTGTGGGGGACACTAGTATAGTAGAGAAAATATATATAAATGGTCATCTGAGCTGGCCTTTGGCTGACTTTTCAAAAGTTGTGTCTTCTGCCATAAATAGAAATTCCAATGGCTTGCCTCGTGTTAATATTACCTTTTAATATCAAGTGAGCACTACCTGAATGCTAGTAGGTATTTAATAAATGTTTATTTCCTATATTTTATAGACTCTGAGATCCCCTGTTCTGTGTTCACATTTAGTTTACATAAATGAACCGCACTTGTGTCTGCGAATATTTGTCTGTAAGCAACAAGGAATGCGTGACAGTATTAAAGTAAATCACAAAATTATTACCTACTTTTGCCTGACTAATGAATATGCCAATAATAAAACACTTATAGTTTTACCAGCCTATTTTCATAATGGGAACTAAAAATAAATCTCTTTTTCCACTTGATTAACATAATGCTTGCAAAGACAATTGCAACTGTCACTCCAATGACCACTCAATTATTCTGTAGATAGTATGCATCATAAAAAAAGAAACTGTTGTTCACAATGATCTCTAGCAGGCCACATATAATGTCAATTTTTTTAAAGAATTGTTTTTTTCTAAATGGATTTTTTTGTGACCAGTAAATAGTCTTTCATCATCTCCAACCTTAATATCTATGAGAAGATATACAGTGGTCCTTTGCATACACTGTTATTAGAAAAAAAAATCTGTATATAGACTCTTCTTTTACTTTTGCCAAAAGGAGCAATGAGCCCTTAATGAAAAACCTTGAATTCTGAGCAATGTGATTAACTATACCATCCAGAGAAATAGCTAGTTGTTCTGTCTTTGACATTTAAGTCGAAATAATAGGTCAGAATGGGAGGGGGTGGCAATTTTATGTATTAGTATTGTAAGAAAACACTAGCTGTCTAGCTTGTTCTACATTAATGTAATTGTATACTGTCATAGAAAATGAACTATTCTCAAGCAGTTCCATAAAAATTTTGTCTATCTGCATGCTTTTTGTAAATGTACATAATTAACTTTTATACAATTTACTTCGTTAGGCAACACTTCTAAGTACATTATATTTACTGACTTGATTTTTAGGGCTAAAGGAGGTGATTTTAAAAGTTCTTATGCAGTCTTTGTGAACTACATTTCACAAAAGTGCCTAACCTCGTAACAAGTGAAACATATTTCCAGTGACATACATTGGTATCCTTCAATACTGAGTCTGTGGTTTTAAACAGCACTACCAACTAACTGTTTCATTTTGGAGTGAAGGAGATAGCACTTGTTAGCAGTAATTAGTCACAAACTCATTTTTCCATATCATATTGTTTTTTTCATGTATTATGGTGGTCATGAGTTTGAAGCATTTGAGACTGTTCCCAATAACAGAGAAAGAGGGGTGGTGGCATCATTAATGTTTGGCATATGACATAGTACATTTGAAATAAAATGATGACACTTAGCTGCAAATAGTACATTTTATGTAAAATTATGATACTTATGACTGCAAAGTCATGGCTCTGAATTTAACAAGGAAGAATATTTAATGGGAATGTTATTACTACCACTTTAATTAATTTAGACTATATAGATAGACAGATAGATACTGATATACAAATGAGACTCAGGTGACCTACTTAGATAATTATAAATTACAAATAACACAATATAATATGTTGTTTGTAAATTAAATGCTGACAAGAAAATGAAAGACAAGACAAATGACAGCCATTGTTTGGGGGCACAAGTAATATATGATGACATAACCAGCATGCCAGCTTTACAGTATAGATAACAATGATGCATGCAGCAAAGAGACTGAAATACTTTCCTTGCTAGCATAAAAATAGTATTAAATATAATATGTGGGTAAGATGTATTGCTTATCAGTCTGAACTACTGTTTTATCTTGCTGTTAGATTACCTGTTGGGGATACCAGATACCTGTTAGTATTAAGGTCGGTGGATAAACAGGGTAGTAGAGAATGTGGTCAAGGGTGGCAGCATGGAAGACTGTTCTTAGGTAAAGAGCCCTTCCTAGAATGCAAAGGAGAAGGAAACTGTGTCCTAGATAGGGTATGTCCTACAATGCTGACAAAAAAGAAATTATGCTCTAGATATCAAATTGTGTAAGTCTTGTAAACCTGCAACTCTGATAATGCACATTTTGACTTTTACACCTTTACAAAAGGTCTGCAAAACTCTATAAACACAGACACACTGCTTCCATTTAATCAATCAAAAACAGTTCTTTGAAAGCTCTCTGACTGTTTGGAGCCATGGTCCATCTCTAAACATTGCTTCCAGGGTGAGGATTTAGAAGCATTCCAGAAATACTGATGCACACTGCATTTGTTGTTCTACATTACTGCAGTAATTGTGCTTAATTGCTGCTGAGAGTGCACACTATACTTGTCATGCACACACACTTGTTCTCATGTTACCTGTGGTACTGATCGTTTTTCTAGCTGAGTGTCACTGAAAGATGTTTTGCTATGCTCCATACATGCCAAGATGGCAGTCCCCTTTCCTGCACTTTTTTCCTTAGTTATTCTTGCCCCCTCACCCATGCCTGTTTACCATAAAGCCTCCCTTTGATTAGATAGAGTCCATTCATTATTTCCACTCTGGGAATTTCACCTGTAGCCAAGCAGGAGCTTATCTGAAGGGTGGGGGGAATGTGCAGTAATTCATTCAGCAATGATGTTGCTTTATGCACTTACTGACATGTCAGAAATCAAGACAGTTTGAAATGCCTAACCTCATCCATTTTATTTATTTATTTATTTTACATTTGTTAACTGGGCTAGTCTAACTGGATATATTTCCATTTTCAGTAGAAGCCTGGGGAGAAAAGCTCCGGCAATTATAGAATTACAACATTAAAAATTAAAAATTAAAATTTAAAGAATTAAAAGCAGAAATTAACAGAAAAGATTTTAATAAAAATACAACAAGGACTTGTGCTTAGAGATAGAAAGTAAGCTGTACAACCAGTATTAATAAGATAGAGAAAGAAGTTAGTTAATTAAGTGTAATTAATCTACTAGAGAGAATTTGTTGGCATATAAATTTGGGAGTATCAGTTAGTCTATCTTACAAGGAATTAGTATGTAACAAATGCATTAGGAGTGTTAGTAATTTAAGCGAGAATAGTAGGAATTCGAAATTTAGGGAGCTATACTTAGTAAAGGGAAATGGTTAGTCAGGCTTGCTACAGGGGCATAGATGGATGAGAGAGCTGCATTACTGTATCAGCTCAGCATGCCTTCTTCTTGTGAATGCATGCTTCTACAGCTTTCAATAAAGGCTACTATATATTGGTGGCTTTTTCAGCCTAACATTAGCACCCACAACACCTTCTGCATCACCAGCCCTACTCTGAGACATAGTGGCAATGTATGAGGCCAGCTTCCGCTACAGGTTGGGCCTCCTTGTCTCTGTAAGTGCCATCCAGCACATGAAAAATTATTGAAACTTATATCATGTGGGCAATAGTCAGGGCTTTATCTCATTATGTTAACAATGATTTTGCCTCCCCACCATTTTGCCTTAACACACTACAAGCTCTTTATCCTTACTAGAACATTTATCAAACTTCAAGCTGAATCATAAAATGAAAATACTGATAGCATTTCTTTCCATACTGAAAGTGTGTTTTATTCGTGATGTATTTCTTTGTATAAATGTGGCCCAGAAGCTTGATTCTGCAACACTTGTCAAAGCTGACATATTCTATGGATACATGATTTCTTGTCATTCATTTATCCACCACAGTGTTTGTATGTGTGTATAGGTTACCACATGTGCATGTTCATGTAGTGTGTCTGTATGTATCTTATTATGCTCTTATCCGTATCAGAAAATGAAGGAAAATATGAGTATAAATGTTTGCATCTTGTTATATTAGATGTGTGTGCATCTCATCCCCAAATGTAATATAAATCCTGGAAAAAGAAAGACAGGTAAGCCAGTGTCATCCATTACGCTGCTATAGTGTACTCATAAACACACATTGAATGCACTGAATAACTGTTGTTTTAATATATACATGAAAACTGGCCCATGCTTTCTCATTTACCTAGCAACTCAACTTTAGCCACTACTGCAGCTCTTCGACTGTAGTTCAAGCCAATATTCTGCAATGGAAATACATGTTCTTCTCTAATGTGCTCTCCTTAATATTCTGAAGTAGATTGCCAGTTTCATCAGATGCAGCTTTTCCATACTGACAGCACAAAGATTCAAAGGCAGAGACTTGAAATGAACTCTGAGTTCTTGTAGACTCAAAGGCAGAATATAAATGTATGGGTTGGGTTAGATCTCCATATAGTGCCTGGGAATGTTGCCTCACTGAAAATTGCTTTTAGGAAATGCTGCATTCATCATTTTCATTTTAAGGACATGCATTTCAGTCTTTACTAAGTGAATGCTTTTCTGTAGAAACAAGAATCAACATGAATTTCCAGTTATAAATTATACAAATCATGCACACTTTAAGTGTGATCACTTACTTTTAAACTGTTTTGTTATTAGTTAGAGAAGCTGCATTAATTTGAATATAATGAAGCTGTCTACAAACTCCTGTTTTATGTACCTGCTTCCATCAATGCTTGATAGCACCTCCCAAAAAATCAATCTCATTTCAGGGTAGAAAGTTTGTAGTTTTCAAAGTAGTGAAGTATTTAAGAATCTTCAAGAGGCTTCAAGACATAAAATATGTTACAAAGTTCTAGGTTTTGGTAGTAGGGTCTGCATTATCCTCAGGAACATTACCAGAACAGTTACAGTAAATAAAAAGTAAGGAAAGTCTCCCAGATGGTTGCTTTTTAGCAAAATAAGACTAGCTGGGGGTGGATGACAGGGAACTATCAAAGACACAGAGAAGATAAAATTTCATATTAAAACAGATATGAAAATAAATATGCATTACATATTGACGTAATCTGTCAATGTGGCAGTAGTAAAACATTATAGTTAGTGGCGTATGGATTACATTAATTTTATTTTTTTCTTTTCTTTCGTTTAACACTGAAGAAAAAGATTTATAATCAACATCAGGAGTGTATTATATAATAAAAGAAAGTTAGTGGAAAAATCATAGCTGCAAAAATGCTTATTGAGGTAATGGAGGAAAAGGAATGGCATTTTGAGATAGATGGATACTTCTGACTTTGAAAACAGAGTAACCATATTCACCTACTTCAATTTAGGCAATGTCTTTAAGGCCTTATTCCACTGCTCCTGAATGCAGCATTTCCCAAAAGTGATTTTACAGTGAGAAAACATTCCCGCTTCCTATATCACAAATGTTTTCCAAGACACCCTGATGTCTTAGAACATACTAAAACTGTGTTAACATGTACATGTTCTATGGCCATTCATGTCTCTAAATATCCATCTGTCACTTGCTTTTCCCAGTGTCAAACCTTACTTGGAGGTTTTTAAGTGGAAAGTATGATGAAAGCCACTTATGTGACGGAGTGGGAGATTTTTCCTGGGATGTCATAATTTTCCACTGTTCAGATGCAGACATTTACAGCTGAAGCAAATGCACACTCCTGTGTGACTCATATGCAGATGTGGCTGTCATTTATTTCACCTCTTTCACCTACATGCATTATTTCCTAGTCCGTGGAAAAGGACAATAATTCATAATCCAAGCATGGTTCATGACCTGTACTGACTTTTTTCTCTGAGATCCCCTTAATCCATGTCTCCTTTACAGAGAGCCACAAGCCAGAACCTAGTATGGGAGTTAAGGATCTTAGCTGACACTGGGTACAGTAGTAGCAGCAGCAGTGTCTCCACTGCTGTCCTTCTGGTGTCCTTCTTTGTGCACCCCTGCATCACTAACAGAACATACAGCTTTACCATATTACTGCCATCTGTCCCATGCCTGTTCCTTCATATCATTCCCTGATTCCTCCACTAAGACACCTGTTTGCATGTTGCAAGTAAGCTCTTTTGCATGATTTTGCACTGCATCTTAATGGCAGTTCTCTGTGCCTTTTGAACAGATTTTCTCATTTTCTTTTAATCCTAACTATCCATCTTGCAGTATCAAAATGATTGGCAGATACTACTGTCATCCATTGCAACAATAAGGTAATCCAGAGCTGAACCTTAGTAAACACAGCACTGTAGCAAAAGTATCAGTTAGTACTGGCATCAGATTTGAACCTTATACAATACGAACTCAGCCAAGCAACAAGACTTAATGGTCAAATGAAAACTAGAAGTATTCTAACACAAACTTAAACATTAGAAAGTTATTTGAGTATGTCATAAAGATAACAGTGAAAAGATCCACAGTTCTTTTTGTGTAAAAATATAAAACAACTAAAACCAAGATACCATTAGACCTCTTCTTGGATGAGCATACAAGAATGGATGGACTTATGCAGGACAAATGGCAATACCATCACTTCTCAGATTGCATTACAACTATTTCCATTTTCAAATCATGCAGTCATGAAACATCAAAGTACCAAAAGGGTAATTAATTCTGCATATTATAGGTACAGATTATGAAAAATGAAAAGAAGTGAAATTGGTTATGCAAATTGATAACTGAAATGTAACTGTTCAGTTGAGTTAACTTAAACTTGCCCAAAAGGAAAAATACATTCCAGGCAGAAAATGCAGGTATTGAATTGTATGCAGAAGGCTATAATTATAAGCAAACCTAATTTCGCAACATGACAAAAAAGCAATTCATTTTCCTAGGCTATTCATCACATCAAGATCTTTGTCAAGATAGTTAATTTTGCTGTAAATATAATTTTAAACTTTAGTTGATGAGTGGGCACATATGAATGTGCAGATCTTGTAATACACTCAAAAATCTGAGTAAAAGAACCAAGTAGACAGTTTCCTTTATTTTGATGAATTTGTAAAATGCCAGGATTATTACAATGATGCCTTATTTTGATTAAGAAAAATGAATGAGAATCACTTCATTGTATTCTCTTTGATGCTTATTAATTTACTGTACTAAGAGACTTCATGGAAGAGGGGCAGGCCTTACCTCTTTATTCACATGCTAAAGAAAACAAACTGTACCAGCTTCCCTATAAAAATATATTATATTTGGAACATGCAGATGATCTGCCACACTGGAGATAATTCAGCCTTAAGTCCTCTTCTACTATCAGAATTGAGAAGTTTGGATGTTTTCAATAGTAAATACAATTGTTTTCATAAAAGAATGACACTATAAAAAGCAAAACTGTATAGGAGCACCAATATGACCTCATTTTTTGAGGTGCGATTTTACAGTGAACTCGGTTTAGTGACTATAGGTTGTAATTATTACTGTGTTCACATACTAGACAAAGAAATAGAAAACTGACTCCACAAGAACTGTATGTGTGTACTTCAGAGGGAATGTTTACATGTACACTTGCATTTGTGTATGTGCACATGTTGTGAGTGTGCGTGAGGGATGCCGTTTGGAATCTGCATGCGAGCATCTTATATAGCACTACTTGTCAAACCAGCAACACTATCTGCCTCAAAAGAGAATTATCTTAATAATAGCCATAGAAATTGAAACAGTTCAGTAACATATGTCTCAAAGTTCAAACATTTAAACAATATGGTCAGCAGGAGCCTAAGTGAAGAGACAAGTGCATTTTAAAAGTGCTGTATTTCAGCCTTCCTATGCAAACCATTAAACATGTTCAACTTTATAAATAAATACAAACAGAAGATATAAAATGCCACTGATATGTGATTACTGAGTAATATTTTAATGAATCAATCTTATGTCCCTTGCTGTTTGCAGTTAAGCTGATGCATTTCTTCAGCTTGGAAGTATTTATTATATAAGCTGTTTTTTTTTTCATATCTGTGTGGTACCATACCAATACAGAAATCTAATCTAGCCCAGAATTGTGGCAGAAAAGGGTCTTGTGACCAGTCCACCCATTCTGTTACAAATCAGTCAAGAAATAAAATAATAATAATAATAATAATAATAATAATAATAATAATAATTACAACAATATGCTGTCAGGCTAACATGAGGCACAGTCAGCTGTAATTCTGGTGTAGCTAGGCAATTGTGCTGAATCATTAAATATCACTAAAGATACAAACAGAGTTTATGAGAATCAAACTCAGTTTTGCAAGATATGTAAAACTGGGTTAATTATTTGTTGAGTTAATTTAAATAAGTTCTGCTGTAAAGCTATGAAGATGACACCTGCAATTTAGTTATATAGATTTCAGATTGTTTTCAGTACTTCTACAATAGCACCCTGAATTATGAAACAGGGATTAATATATGATTGCCAGGCAGCTAGAAAAATGAGAAACAGGGAAAGAGAATGAAAAAAGAAAGAAGCTGACAATAAAACATAGAAAGACAAAAGAATGTGCCAAAGTGCTCTATTGAAGAAGGTTACAGAAATGTCATTGCTGGGAGCATTGCCTTTTTTGTGGTATGTGATGTGCGTTTGCATGAAGGGAAGTGATTTTTTACTAATGCTGAAACTCTCAGATATACCAAACATTTTGGCAATGGGGTGGGAGTATGTCTATGAGTGCTTGCAGGTTAGGAAGGGGATATATGTAGTGTGTTTTTGTGTGTGTGTAAGCTCATGTGGATTTATGTGATGAGTATGTATTAGTGTCTTGCGCAATGGTCCTGTTTGTGAAGGACTTTGCATTATAGAATGTGTAGGGTTGGCATTAGTGGCAGGGTTAGAGACAACGGTATAGTTAGGGCTAAGGTTACTGTTAAGGTTAGGGTTAGCACATATGAATAAGGTGGTGCAAGGGGAAATGGTTTCTGTTATGTTATATTTTCAGTCAAATATATGTCATAGAGACTGCAACTTTGTGCCACATGACTACTTGATAAAGAATCTAAAGCTTGAGTAGGTGCTGTAAGATAGTTTGCACCCACAGCACTTCATCTCATCTATAGTAATCTAGTACCACCAAGACAGAAAAAGCATTGAATAAGTTAAGGACCACTTGTATTCTGGCCTCTAGAAAGACCTTCTGAAGACTTGTCCCAAATGGCACTTTGATGTGTCACCAAAAATAAAGAACAACTTATGAAACATTAGCATATGTTCTACACACAAGATTCCTCTAGTTCACTGTGTGTCTGCATCTGTCATAGTACAATGTGCTGCATTTGGGCTTTTTGATTATCCAGAGTCTTTACCAATGTATTGATCTTGCTGACTGAAGTCTTGCAGCAGTAGTTATAGGAAACTTTCATAGTTCAAACTAATAATGTTCACCACTTTTGGGACAACCACAGGCTCCACTTGAAGACCTGAATTACTAAGTATATCAATTGATTCACACCATACTTACCACTGGGATCTTATAGGTTATTGAGGCAGTTTTTCCTATATGTCTTTCTCCAGGTAGCCCTACTAGAGTCTCCCTTGAAGTATCCATACTGTGCATACTCCCATTGTTGCAGTCCTTCGAGTGACCCTACATTGGAGAAAGGCATCCCTGTCTCATTCCAAAGGATAGCCTTTATTGGCACATAGGAGAAACCTCTACAATGCTGATTATCCCTGCTTTTAGAGTGGACTCAGAAGGTCATAAGATAATCACCTAAGTGAGGACACAGTGCCAGGTCCAGGGTCAGTATCAGTTGTGCTTTCTGGACTTGATATCTGTCACAGTCCTTTTCTTGACATTTAAACATCTGAGTATTTAGGGGTAGAAATGGACTGCAAGGTATCAGTAACTTAAAATCTACAACCCATTTTAAACTTGGCATGCTATGTTTGCTATGTATCAGTACAGATGCACAGATAACTGTAAAAACAGAATAATAAACAATGCTGATACTTGATTGATGGCGAACAACACAAACACAGGTTTGTAAAGAAGAGTCCAAGATCCACTAATGTAAGAACATGTTTGCTATTTTTCTAGTAAACCATGCACATAATGCACTGATTTTTAAACTAGTATATTATTGTCTTATGTCTTGGAAGTTTCTTCCATGATCTAAGAAGATGATGGATGCAAATATGTTATAATGCTATTAATGAAATAAGTTGAGGAAGGTTATAATTAAAGTGGTAACAAATAATGCTGAACGCTTTGTAGCAGCACATAAAAGACAG
This sequence comes from Protopterus annectens, assembly GCF_019279795.1. Taxonomy (NCBI): domain Eukaryota; kingdom Metazoa; phylum Chordata; order Ceratodontiformes; family Protopteridae; genus Protopterus; species Protopterus annectens. The sequence goes on along the minus strand of NC_056730.1, from coordinate 305,877,114 downwards.
TAATCATCATTAGTCAAAATTTTAAAGTCCTTTTTTATTTCTAATGTCTGTTACATTTTTTTTTTCATTTTTCATTAGAAATACATCTTCTTGTTGAGAAATAATTTTAAGATGCTATATGTTAGATGCATAGTATCTTTTTGGAATTTTATCAGCTCCAGATGTGTTCCAGTGGGTGCTAGCAACAATAGCTGAAGGCATATATGGAGTAGTTAACATAACAGAAAACATTCTATTCTGGAGTGCTAGAATATAGGAATATGCTACAATTAAAAAAGAAAGTGCTGAACCTTAACATGGCAAAATGCAAAATTTTTGTACAACCACTTTTAAATGCACGAGTCTTGTCTTAACTGCAAATGAACACCAGGCGGTTATTTATAAGGTCAGATGTGTTGCTAACAGCCATAATTTTACATTCAAGTCATCTGTTACTGTATGTATTTAGGTAAGTATATATGCATTTACTCATTGGCTATGGTAGAGCACTCATCTAATTGAATGATTTTGTGACTCAGTCTGGATTTTACAGCCAAGATTCAAGCAAAGCAAAACAGTAAAGGCATATAAAGTATATAATTAACCACCCAGTGTTCACAGTTTGTAATGGGGTGTATAATTAATAACTAGAACAAAAAGGTTCATGTAGTGACATTAGGGGAAGCTTAAATGATGTAAGCAGTTCAGTTACCTCTTTGTAGCTCAGTAAATGAAACTCAAATCTCCACAGTAATAGGAAACTGGTAAAATGTGGTGTAATAACTGCAAATTATTACTAATAGCTGATGAAACCATAGAATATTTGGTATTATTTGGTATAGTATTAAATATAGGCCATAGACTCAGGATATTGTAACCAAAACCTACATGTAATACAAACAAATGCAATAAAAAGAGAACAAATGGTTGAGGAACCAATCAATAAATGTCAGTGTAGTTGAGTTGAACTCACTCAGGTGCTAAAATCTGGCTATTTATTGTTTTTTGAATGGTATATATTTTTGTCAGAATCAACAAAGTATTTTATACACATTCTATAAGAATGTTTTTTAAGAATGTTTTTTATGGTTATGGAAATGCTACATAATGTAGTGATGGAATATTTTGATATACCTATCACTTTTTTGCTATGTATGTATTTTAATTGATCGGTTCATATGATTGGTCCTCCAGTATTCAAACTTTACTTTATAATGATGGTGAATTTTCTTAATTAATTGATCTAAAGAAGCTCCAATGTTCAGAATGAAAGTGTTTAACCATTTGTTCTTTTTTTATTGCATTTGTTTATATTGAACATACATTTTGGTTACAATATCCTGAGTCTATGGCATTTATAATATCTGATACTATATTAAATATTCTATGTTTTTTGCCAGCTGTTAGTAACAACTTGCAGTTATTACAGCAAGTTTTGTATGGTTTCATCAGTTTCCTATTACTGTGGAAGTTTGAGTTTCATTTACTGAACTACAAAGAGGCATCTGAACTGCTTACATCATCTAAAGCTTCCTGAGTGTCAGTATGTGGTTTCTGGGTTTATTGGATTGGCTGCACAGACACACACTGATTTTTTGTGTGTTCCTTGGTGTGTATAATTAACAAAACAATGTAATGTCATGGTAATTTTTCAAGTTTTTACAATAGATATCATGCTTTTACTGAGAGGTGTAACATGGAATGATAAGGGTAATGCCTGATGGAGTCATCAGATCTGTTATTGAGAAGAACCTAAACACTAGTTTGGTAAAGCAATGCAATAATAAGTGTATGTTAGAGAAAAGAAGCAAGGCAGGTTATATACAGTGGATATAAAAAGTTTACACACCTCTGTTAAAATGCCAGATTTTTGTGATATAAAAAAAATGAGACCACAATAAATCATTACAAAACATTTCCCACCTTTAATGTGACCTGTAACCTGTAAAATTCAGTTCAAAAACAAACAAATCTGTTAGGGAAAAATATAAAAAAAAAAGTACAATACGCAGGTTGCATAAGTGTGCATGCCCTTAAGCTAATACTTTTAATTGTGTGTGCACACCCTTAAACTAATACTTTGTTGAGCGCCTTTTGATTTAATTACAGCATTAAGTCTTCTTGAGTAGGAGCCTGTCAGCATGGCACATCTTGACTTGGCAATATTTGCCCACTCTTCCTTGCAAAAGCGCTCCAAATCTGTCATATTGCGAGGGCATCTCTTGTGCACAGCCCTCTTCAAGTCACCCCACAGATTTTCAATTGTATTTAGGTCTCGGCTCTAGCTGGGCCATTCCAAAACTTTAATTTTCTTCTGGTGAAGCCATTCTTTTGTTGATTTAGATGTATGCTTGGGGTCATTGTCATTTTGAAAGGTGAAATTCCTCTTAATCTTCACCTTTCTAGCAGTTGCCTGAAGGTTTTGGGCCATAAGTGACTGGTATTTGGAACTGTTCATAATTCCCTCCACCTTGACAAAAGCCCCAGTTCCAGCTGAAGAAAAGCAACCCCAAAGCATGATACTGCCACCACCTTGCTTCACTGTGGGGATGGTGTTGTTTTGGTGATGCAAAGTGTTTTTGTGCCAAACGTACCTTTTGGAATTGTGGCTAAAAAGTTCAGCCTTGATCTCATCAGACCATAACACATTTTCACACATGATTTTGGGAGACTTGATGTATTGTTTTGCAAATTTTAGCCAGGCCTGGATGTTTTTCTGTGTAAGAAAAGGCTTCCGTCTTGGAACCCTACCCCATAGTCCAGACATATGGAGAATATGGGAGATTGTTGTCACATGTAGTACACAACCGGTACTTGCCAGAAATTTCTGCAGCTCTTTCAGTATTGCTGTAGGTCTCTTGGCAGCCTCTCTAACCAGTTTTCATCTTGTCTTTTCATCAATTTTGGAGGGAAGTCAGTTCTTTGCAACATCACTGCTGTCCCATATTTTCTCCACTTTTTGATGACTGTTTTCACTGTGTTCCATAGTATATCCAATGCTGTGGAAATTTTTTGTACCCTTCTCCTGACCTTTCAACAATCAGATCCCTTTGATGCTTTGTAAGCTCTCTGCGAACCATGCCGTAACAGGCAACTGAGTATATGTCAGGAAAATCATACTAGGACAGCTGAACTTTATTTGGGATTTAGCAGAGGCACTTTAATTGATGGCAGGTGTGTACCCAAGAAGACTTAATGCTGTAATTAAATCAAAAGGTGCTTCAACAAAGAATTAGTTTAAGTGTGTGCACATACAACAAAGTATTAGTTTAAGGGTGTGCACACTTATGCAACCAGCATATTGTACATTTTTTTATTTTTTATATTTTCCCCTAACAGATTTGTTTGTTTTTCAATTGAATTGTACAGATTATAGGTCACATTAAGGGTGGGAAAAGTTTTGAAGTGATTTATTGTGGTCTCATTTTTTATATCACAAAAACCTGGCATTTTAACAGGGGTGTGTAAACTTTTTATATACACTGTATGCTAGATCCAGCACAGATACAACATCATTAATGGACTGCAACTGCAAGCATTAAGTTTAAGGTGTGTAATATTAGTAAAATAGTTTAGAACAAATGCTAATAGTTCAAATTAACAGTTATTTATGACTGGAAGTATTTTTCTGAAGCATGATATAATTAGGTGGGGGAATGCCTGATACAGTCATCAGGTTGGAAGATGAGAAATGTTACCGACACAGTATCACAACTATACAATTATAAAAAGGTTTTGCAGAGTATAGGCAGAAGGTCTACCCATAATATCCCACAAGTTGCATTTAGGTATCCTGTATACTACTGCTGGGTTTATGGCCACAGGTAAGGAAAATGCTGTTATCTGGTACTATAGTATCTTCTTAAGGTTATATCTCACTTGTTAGATATCACAGTACCTCTAAGTAAGCTGTTAGCACTTGACATAATGTGCTTTTAGTCATCAGAATAAGAAAAGAGTTCTGAATTGATTAAATGCAAAACTAACAAAAGTTCTTTTTGTATGAATGTACCTGTTTCCCTTCAATGTTATTAAGTACTTCTATCACTAGAAGATGTAGATGCCTGTGCAGTCACAGAAACCTGGTTTAAGGCCTCAGAGAGTACCCCAGCCTTGCAAGGTTACAATGCCTCCACACCTTTAGACTGCAAAATGGTGGTGTGAAAACCAAAGGAGACAGTGTTTCAATCTAGATTAGAGATAAAGCCACCTCCCTTCTAGTTAGACTGAGCAACTCATGAAGTTACTCCAGGCCCAAAATATGGTGGGTAAGACCCCCATTCAAGTCATAGCCACTTATAGATCACCCTCTATAGGTCATGATGACCACAAAGCCTACTTGACCAAACTGGAGACAATCCAAATTTTACTCAACACAGTGGTTATGGGGGATTTCAATTCTCCCACCATCAACTAGGAAACCTACACTAGCCCTAACTCACAAGTACAAACGTTCCTTGACTTTGTTAATTCAAATGCCCTGGAACAAATCGTCCATACCCCGACAAGGGGAACAAGTATTCTAGATCTGATGCTCACCAACATGTCAAAGAGATGCACTGCTGCAACTGTCAGAACCTCATTAATTAAAACTGACCACAAATCAGTCACATTCTAGATGGCACTAACACCAGAACTCACAAAGGGTGAAATCGGACAAAGAAACTACACCAAGGCAAACTATACCCTCTTAGGTGAAGGTATAAATGCATTCCAATCCCCACTACAAACTGGAAGTGGTAACTACACCAACGCTTACACTAAAGTCCTGTACAATCACATGCATGTGTATAAGCTTGTCTGTACCAGAAAGAATCAAAGCCAGAGCCCCAAGAATAAACAAGCTGCCATGGTGGACATCCACCATCAACAAACTTTACAATAAATGCAAAAAACTGCTGTCCAAGAAAACAAAGGCAAAGCCCCAACAATGGAAAAGTACCTTTCTCAGCCTCAACAGGCAAATAAGACAACTTGTCAAATCCTCCAAGGGTTCTTTTGAAAGAAACTTAACACAGCCAAGGATAACCATAAGGATTTTTACAGCTACATTTGTAAAAAAGGGTAGGACCCAAACATGTACAGAACTAGTGGCCAGCTGTATCATACACACTGACCCCACAGAGATAGCAAACCTGCTAGGGGATAGGTTTAGTGAAAATATGACTACCTTATACTCTCCTAACTTACAACAAACCTTCTCCCAAGTCCCCCCTCCCCCACCCTACATATCTGAAGAGCAGGTCCTCAAAGCCTTGTCCAAGGCAAAAAAAACACAGCCACACACAGGACCAGATCACATCCCAGGCTGTCTTTTAAACAGGCTAAAACATGAACTAGCATCACCATTAAGTGCCCTTTACAATCATAGCCTAACCACAGGCTTTCTTCCTGCGGAATGGAGAACAGGAACAGTTATTCTCCTCCACAAGGTTGGCCTAGCAACAGACTTGGGGAATTACAGACCCAGAAGCCTGACCAGCTTCATCTGTAAGGCCATCGAATGGATCATTATGGACCTCATGAATAAAGACATAAGTGACTTCCAAACACTGGATGCTACCCAATTCAGATTCATGAAGGCCAGATTCTGCCTGTTAAATCTGGTGGATTTCTTTGAAAATGTGACCAAGGCGATTAATAAGGGCAAATCTGTGCACACAGCATACGTCGACTTGGCAAAGACTTTTGACACAATACCACAAGCATTACCGATAAACTTAGCAAACTGAATGTAAACTCCTTGGTTGTATAATGGGTTGCCAACTAGCTCACAAACTGGACACACACTATCAAAGTGGGTGACTCTACATCAACCAACAGACCTGTTACCAGTGGGGTGCCACAGGGGTTAGTGCTGGGCCCCGTACTGTTTAGTATATACTTCTTAGAAGTTCTGGTCAAAACTAAGGGGTTATGACTGACCAGGTTTGCAGATACCTGCAAACTAGGTGCAATCATTAAATCCGCAAATGATGTCAGTATACTCTAGAAGGGTCTCACACAGACCAACGAATGGTGTATTAGTCATGGTCACAAACTGCATAAAAAAATACCCAGTGGATATTACACTTGTAAAATAAAAACACAACGACCATCCAAGTGTTCCGAAACGTTTTAATCCACACACTAAGCGCTTTCACCATCAACACATGGCATCATCAGAGCGAATGGAATCAAATTGTTCCCTTACTTTTATACATAATATTAAAACAATGTTCTAATTGGCCAACACCATAATTACCTCGTTCTTAAAGAATCATATATCAGACTGTTACATATAGCTCGTGCAGTTATACAAACTGTCTTTGTGAAACATATACAGTTCTACAAAATTCTTACTAATGAAAAATATGTATGTATATGCATAACATATAACAACATTTTAAAACACTTTAAAAACTACATTTTTTAAAAACTGTATGCCAACAGTATACATTTTTTACCCTTCTATATAGCATTTGTCCTTTGTTTCAGTATTGGTTTTAGGGAGATGTGTTCGTTTAAACTGGGTGGCATAAAAGCTTTTAACCAAATCTGCCATTTATACTCCAAAAGTTCCACCTTTAATTTCTCATCTCCCCCTCTTTCACTGAACATCACCCTATCTATAACAAAAAATACAAATCTCCTAAAGTTAGTACACTTCATACTGTGTACATATAGGGCATTGTGTATGTCATGACCCTTGATAGCCCTAAGATGTCCCCCTATCCTGTCTTTTAGTCTCCTAATGGTCTTCCCTACATAGTAGGAACTGCAGTAGGTACATGTTGCCAAATAGACCACCTTAGTTGTATTACAATTAAATCTTCCTGGACAGGAAATAGTTCTGTTGTACCCTTGTATACTAACATAAGGGCCATCATTAATATACCTACACATCCTACAAGTACCACATCTACTCATCTTAGAGACAATGTTTTTAATATTGTGCTGTTCCAAAAATTCTTTTATATTCCTTCCCCTTGAATAAACTATTGTAGGGAAAGTCCCAAGTAGATTTTTTAATTCACCACTGAAACAAAAATTCCATGCTGTACGAACAACTGCCTCTATTTCTTTTACTTGACTGTTGTAAGTTAATACTAAAGCCCTAGAGTTAACTGCATCTTGTTGTTTGGATATTATCGCAGTATTAATATTCTTAACCCCTAAAATAGGAAAAAAAATGAAGTGTTTCTTTTGTTTAGAACTTCATTACATGTTTTAATCAACAATTTCAGGAGATAACCTCTTTCCAAAAACATCCCAATCAAGGTATATAATTCTTCTTCCAAGATTTTATTGTCGTTTATAATTCTGGACAACCTTACCATTTGCCCCTTTACAATACCCCTATGTTGATGCAAAGGATGACAACTACTGTAATGCAATAGTGAGTTACTGTGTGTTTTTTTCCGATATATTTTACTTGTTATACCATCACACCCTTTACAAGAGCTATATCCAAAAAATCTATTTGCTTGTTACTCCATTTACTAGTAAATCTAAAAAATGTAGTTGTTGTGTTCAAATACTCAACAACATTTTTTGCTTCTTGTTCATTCCCTTTCTACAAAATCAGGACATCATCTAGGAACCGATTGTATAATAATATTTTGTCTTTATATATAGAATTCAAGACAAACTGTTCCTCCCATTGAAGTAAAACTAAATTTGCAAAACTGGGGGCACGCTTTGCCCCCATTGCAACATCTGAAATCTGGTGGAAAATCTCATCTTCAAAAGTCAAATAATTATTCTTGAGTACTATTTCCATACAAGAAACAACAAAATTCACATTGTCATTACTCAAACATTTGCTTCTAACCAAACTTTCAGTAAAATAATCTATACCTTCCTCATGGGGTATTACTGTGAACAGATTTATAACATCCACAGTTAGAAAGGACCAATCAGTGTCCATACTTTGGAAGACGTTTAACCTTTGCAAACAATGCCAGGAGTCTTTTAATATATGTTGAGCCCTTTTTACAACCTGCTGTGTTTTCCTATCCACATAGGCAGCCAATGGTGTTGGCCAATTAGAGCATTGTTTTAATATTATGTATAAAAGTAAGGGAACAATTTGATTCCATTCACTCTGATGATGCCATGTGTTGATGGAGAAAGTGCTTAGTGTATGGATTAAAATGTTTTGGAACACTTGAATGGTCTCAAACTGAATGCAAAGAAATGCATCATTCCCTTTGGCACAAAGTCCCTTCACACTATCAAATCAACAATAATACTCTAAATACCCACAAAGTGGTAAGGGACCTGGGATCAGAAGTTGACTGCAACCTTAACTTTGACCACCATGTGTCTACTGTAGTAAATGAAGGCATTCTATGTAGCACACTTTATTAGAAAAGGCATCACCTCAAGAACAAAAGAAGTTATAACCTCAATATCTTATTTGGTCCATAATTGAATATAATGACCCATTTGGCATGTACCATACTTCTCAACTACAACTATTAGAGAGACCTCAGAGATTTCTAACATAGGATCATAGGAAGTTACTAGGCTATTGGCCCTGAGGCCCTTACAAGCCTAGCCAAGAATTTAGCACATGTTCCAAGTTAACAGCCTATGCCACTGTCCATCAGGGACACAGGTGGAATGCCAGGTGTGTATTTTCTGTTCCCCATCCAGTTATCCAGGTTGCACTTAAAAAGGTTTAATGAGGTACTCTGCTTCATGTGGAGAGGGAGTCTATTCCACAAAAGGGGGAGTCTCTGGGACACAAATCTGTCCTGCCAACAAGTCCTATTAATGTCACAGACCAGGCTGAGATTGCGCATGTGGGTTACTCAAGTGAAGCTTGACTTGCGGATATGCAGCAGTCCCATCAGGGTGGGTTTGAAATTGCTTTGTATGCCAGACAGAGGTCACCTCTGAAGAGTTTGTAGGAGACTGAGTAGAGGGACAGGGCTTTTAGCCTATCTGTGTAGGGCAGATGTTTGAGGACCTGGGTTCTCTGGGTGAGGAACCTCTGTGGTGTCTCCAGCTGCTGCATGTGCTTTGTGAGGTACATGCCAAAGGGGAATTGTACTCAATAATGGGCATTATAAGGGAAGAATGCACAGATGTTATGTCCACCTTGTCCCTGGATAAAATACCCTTACTAATGAGGTGGACCATGTAGAAAGCTTTCTGTATAATGGAAGCAATATGGTGGTTAAAAGTCAATTTTCTATCAGCCTGGGTGCCCAAGTCCCTCACGACTGATTGTGTGCTTAGTACCTTATTATCAATGTGATCATTTGTGGGGACATCATTCTCCCCAAAAGGGATGATGATGCATTTTTTGTCATTCAGTTTGAGGCCATGTTTCTGGCACCAGTCATTTGTTTGGGTGAGACCCTTTTGGAGGAAATCCACATCACTAGGAGAATTGATGACAGCACCCAGCTTGCAGTCATTTGCAAACTTGGTCAGCCATAGCCCAATAGATTTGGCCTGCACCTCCGAGAAGTATATCCCAAACAACAGAAGCCCCAAGACTGATACTTGGGGTACACTGCTTGTTATAGGTCTACTACTTGAGGTGGCTTCCCCTATTTTGACTAGGTGAGTTCTATCAGTGAACCAGTTTGCTACCCATCTGGTAACATATGGATTGATGCCTAGTTGAGAGAGTTTATCTATTATACCTGAGTGGGGAATAGTATTGAAGGCTTTGGCCAGGTCAAGGTAGGCAGTGTGCACTGTCTTCCCCTTGTCTATGGCCTTGATGACGGTCTCAAAGAAGTCAGCCAAATTTAACAGGCATGACCTCCCCTTGACAAAAACAAACTGTGTGGGATCAAGTGTCTGGACGTTGCCAATGTCCTTGTTAATGAGGTCCATGATAATCTGCTCCATGGCCTTGCAGATCAGGCTGGTTAGGCTGATTGGTCATTCATTTCCTGAATCCATGAATGATCCACCTTTGTGCAAAGGAATGACAGTTGCTGTCCTCCACTCAGCTGGGATGAAGCTAGTACTCAGGCTTTGGTTGAATAAGATGACTAATGGTACTGCAAGTTCCTGCCTGAGTTCATGTACTGTAGGATGCAGCCTGGGATGTTATCGGGTCCCATGCAGGCTGTCTTTTTTGCCTTTGAGAGAGCAGTGATGACCTGTTCCCTAGACATAAGGGGAAGGGGGCAGGTACTGCGCATGTCCTGTTTTACTGATGAGGGGGACGGAGGAGTGAAGTTTTCACTGAACCTGCCTGCCAGCAGGTTGGCTATATCTATAGTGTTTTTGTATGTGGTGTCCTTGACCACTAGTTCTGAACAGATCTTGATGCTTCCCTTGAAATTGCGCACATATGTGAAGAAGGCCTTATGATTGTCTTTAGTAGATGTGGCCAGTTTGGACTAAAAGTTTGCTTTGGAGGATTTCACTAGTGCTCTTATTTGTTTGTTCAGGCTAAGGAGAGATTGCTTCCAACTAGGCACCTGCTCCTTCTTGGTCCTGGACAGCAATTTGTTTTCTTTTATTATAGAGATTATTTATTGTAGATGTCCACCAGACAGGTTTATTCTTCCTTGAGGAGGAGGATTTCATCCTGTCTGGTATTCCTGATTCCATGCAGCTATAGTACTTTGGTGTAGGTTTGGACATATGTGCCAGTTCCTATAGAGGGGAAGGGTACTGTGAAATTGTTTATACCTTCTCTCATGAGGTTGTAATCAGCTTTGGAGAAATTATTTTGTTTGACCCTAGCTGGGGGAGGGGGGTCAAGGGAGATGGTGACTTCAAACAAAGAAGTTCTAGGTGCTCCAGCATGTGCCTTACACAGACTGACTAAAGTCCCTGTCACTATACTCCATATCATATAGATTCCTTAGCGGAGACTTATGCCTGGCCCACAGAGCAATCTAAGACCCAAACCTAATGAACTTGTTGCATATCTGTAAATCAAATGGGACTAGGGCTTTCCCATTCCAGGGACCTAAATATGGCCTGTGGCTTAAATAAACATTCTGGAGGGACAGATTCATCTCTCAGCAACTGACACATCTTTGGAACAGACTTTGTATTCCAACAACAAATCCAAACAGCAACTCGGATAACAAACGTTGACCAAAAAACACCAGATGACCTCTGAAAAGAAGTTTTTTCTTAGTAGTTTTATCTGAAAGAAATAAAAAAGTACTATCCTAAAAACTGCCTTTGCAAGGCACTAACAAAATAGAACAATTATTGAGTTGAAATTAGATTGTTTTCTCTAATCAATGGAATTCAGACATATTGCTTCATGTCAAAGGTATTCCCAGTCCAATGGGCAACTTGAAAGAATGATTCCAATATCTTAAAGAAGTGTGAGCACTCTGCCAATAGATTGTTTCCCATCCATTTATTGGTATAGAATTGATCCTTTACAACCTACAGGATTTTCATCTCCATGATGCTTATGGTTTTGAGTCTCAGGTCCAAAGTGCCTGAACCATTTTTTTTTCTTGTATTAAAAAGTAAACAAACTGCACCTGAGTAACACATGTGATCCCCTCGTAGCACAATTCGCCAGTCTTCCCTTTTCCTTATTTGTGCAAATGTGCCTATAGATGGCTGCCTACAGATGTTACTATGGTTTTCATTGTTACTGGTTATTCTGTCATCAGCTTACTGTGACTGTTTAACAGGACTTCTGTCTAACCATCTTGATCAATGACTGCTCATATTCTTCTGTGAGTTATTTCACCTACTACATCTTCTGCCTCTGACTGAATGCCTGTGATGATGCTTTCTGTTTGGAGTACATATTTTGCATAAGAAATCTGTATGTGAGTTTTGTCTTCTTTTGAGGACCCATTTTTCATCTGTGGCATACACTTATAACCTACAAAGTAGTTTTCATTTGGTTTATATTACTCTGCACACATCACCAATGATTTCCTATGAAAAGCAGTGATCAGTGTCATGGTTTTGACATTTTAGGCTTCAGGCAACTGATGCTCAAAGAATTTCAGCTCATCCACCTACAGAGACACAGTTTCAACCATACTGTTTTCATTCTTCTAGGATTTGTACTAGCTGAAAAATATATATAATCTCTTTATTTCCAAAGGAGAGGGTGTCTTTTAAAATGAAGTTTGATCTTGTTCATGGAGGTATATTTTTTTAAAAAAGTGTTAACTGTTATTTCCAGAGGATAGAGTGTCTTTTAAACATTTGATCTTGCTCATGGAGCTCTATTTTTGAAAGTATTCGCTAGCATGAGTGAACTGGCTTTGACATTCTGACTGTTTTTTTGTGGGACTCACAAAGCTATACATAAAGTAGATAAGCTGTATTTTTCTGTTTAGAAGCAGACATTTGCTGTACTTGTGACCACAAATTTACATGACACGAATGCAACTAGTATACTGGTATCAGCCGTTCACTTTTATTTTATTCATGTATACAGTTTAACCAGTATTCTTAGCAGCATTTTTGAAAGCATTTTTGTTATACTTTATTCACATTGTATTTGGTTTCATAATCTATTGTGATTTTAAGTGCTTATATAATTAATCAGCAAATTAAATCTGAGCTTCAAATTCCAGGGAAGAGTATTGCTGTCCCTAAAACATTCCATTCCAGAGAAGCAATAATTTATCATAGTGTGACATCATTCTTTTATCTGAAAAGGCATCCAACAACAAAGCTTAATAAGAATATTTCAGAGAAAATGAGCAAAAGCAAAAAATCCCTACCTAACCCCTCCATACCCTTGTATTTCATTCCCATCACCTATGTGTTTTTTTTATACTAGACTTTGCCTATTTTCACTTATTAAACCAATAATTATTTAACTATTACATTCAACCTCACATTATTAAAAGCCTAAATTATGTTGTCCATTTTGTATTTTTGTACAATGCCACTTGTATTTTATTATGTGTCTGATTCTTACACCTGGATTCTTGTCCTACCATATTTTTAATTGTACTATCCTGGAGTGTGACTTTTTATTTATACTGTAAACTATTTTTGTAACTGGAGCTTTTCTCCTTGGGTCTCCACTGAAAATGGTCTTGCATCCCAACTGGAATAACCTGGTTAACAAATGTCAATAAATAAATACATAAATAAATAATAAATCTGAAATGAAAATCAGATAGCAGAGACAGCAGGAAATGTCTGAATGTAGATCAATAAAGGAGTAATACATTGCAAGTAATAAGCATGCACTTATAAAGAAATATAAACTAAAAAAATACTTTAGTGAAGGAGCCCTTGTGCATGAGCCTGCAAGAGACAGACTATCAAGATGAGAATTAAGATAGACTGAACTGTTTGTATTACATTAAGGAGCATGCTAATAAGCATTCAGATGCAATATGTCCTAATAATGTCTTTTGAACCTAGCAACTATTTATTCTATACATGGGTAATCCTTGTTTTGTTTTGTTACATTTAAAAAATGATTGCCTTTTATGAATCAATATTTTATACACCACAACCAGAATTATATTTCATAAATTTATTAGAAAAGCTCTTGTATGCATTCTTAAGGTTATCTTATATTAAAAGAATTTTTTTTAAGTCCACGCAAGCACCCCATGGCATATAAGTATTAATTATATGTATGTATTCTCTTACTTCTAACAGGAAAGTTTATTGTGAAAGGACCACTTTTATTTCTGTGCAGGACACTTAATAATAATTGCACTTAATGATTTATAGATACTGAACATAAATATAATAAAATCTCAAGATTTGTTTGGGTATTCCGTTTTCCAACTGCATCCCTTCAGAATAATAGACAACAGTAAAATATAATGCAGTACAGTTAACTTTGCTTTTGAAATTTCAGTTGTTTTGATATTAAAGGGAAAAGCATACCACATCACAGAAAAAATGTACATGGAAAAGAACATAATGCCCTCAGACTAAATTAAATATTTCTACAGATTACCAAACCTATGTGTTTAGAGCCATGGACACCCAAACAGTGTCTGATGACCCAGTGATATGTTGCACAGTCATGGCAGGTGGATCACAGCAGGGTAAAAAATAAAATACAGTTTGAAAGCTGCCTTTGCATTCATCACAGCTAAACTGTAGCAATCTATTAGACTACTGTAAATAGATCACTGTATCAGCCATTTTAGCAGCAGAAACCAGCCAAGTGCAAAGTAAGATATAAAAGAACATGCAGGGCTATTTCTAAAAATGCTGCTATTAATCAAATTCCACTCATGCATTTTATATTATCTGCTTTATCCTATTGTTATTATAAATATGCTACTAATCCAAGTGTTTGTTGTACGATTCCCCAGGAGCATCATAACTGTGTTTTCATGTAGAGCTTTTAATTGTTTTAACCCTCATATGCTGCAACCGTTTTACCAGATACTTATAAAATTATATAGGAGCTGCACAACTTTATTATATCAAGAAACTGAAAGGAGAAACTTGTGAATATGATATAAAGAATGAAGTGATCATTGTGTCAGAGGATATAGCAAATATGTTTGTAGAAAGATGTTATGCTAACTGCAAAGTAAGCAAATAAATGTATTGGAGCTCTAGAAACAAGGTATACTTCTCTAAGTATAGACATAGGGCTGGATTCATTAATGGCCAAATTCTATGCAGGAACAGTATAGCAGCATCTGGACACAATATGGCCGCTGTGCGATCCAGGATAGGGCCGTTTTTGCGTGCATGAGAGGCCATATACTGTTCCTGCATGGAATTCTGTTCAGTATGCAAATCATCTCATTTGCTGGTGAAAAACATGCAAATGAGGACATTTTGTGATCCAGCAAGCTGAATAAATTCCATATAGGAACAGTGTCAGTGCAAACATGTATTCAGCTAGTAGCCGAATACATTTTTGCATCTGACAAAACAGAGGCATGACAGCTCATGAAAAGCATATATTATGTGAAACAGACCAGCCAATGGCCAGAAATAAGGCCATTGGCATTAAAAAACACATATTTTTTATAAAAATGAAACTTTTATTTTTCTGGCCGATCTGGCACGCAAACACAGGGGTGCTGAAAATCAAAATTTAATAGAAATATGCATTCTGCCATTATAGTTAATGGCAGGCAGAATGTAAACAAGACAAGAGAGCACTGGTTGCCAAGGGGAAAGGGTGTGCTTAGGAATTGTAACTATGGACCTGCACACTGGGGTATGCAAATGAAGGGACCTATGCTGAATCACAGATTTCTACCTACTGGAAGCCTGCACCTAATTGTGCAGGTGTAGAAATAAGGAGCTATGTAGGCAGGACAAGAGAATGACTTCAGTAGGGGATGTGTCATGCTGGGTGTAAACATATTGGACCCTGCGGCCCATTTTTGCTCTTAGCTAAGCAGAGCTAAGGAAGGGGGTATGTCTCACATTGTTGAGCACTGTTTTCCCTGCTTAAACGGGTGTGTGCACCAAGCCTCGGGTTTTAAACAAAAAAAAAAAAAGAAAAACAGGAAATAGCAGCTCTGTTCACATCTGAGCACTGGGTATGTGCGACGTGCCTCTGGGCTTAAACGGGAAGGCAATGGGAAGGGAAAACAGCAGTAGAAAAGCAATCAAGGAGAACTAGCATAGCTGGCAGGTGAAATGTATCAGAATCAGCAAATTACACAGGCAGCAGCCCAGCCCAGCACAGTACTATAAACTATGCAAACCCCTTTCACTCTGGTTTTTCCCACAAACTCTGCACCACCAGTGTACACAGACGGGGAAATTTTATCTGACAAAACTAACAAAATGATAGGGGCTGCTGTCGCTCTCATACATCAATATGTGCAAGAGGCTGAGGGTGGCGAGGATGTGAATGCTGACAGCCATCCCACAGTGAGGAGGAGGAGAAGAGTGTACAGACCCAAGGTAACCTACCAGGGCCTACATGAGCTGGAGATAGTGAAGCACTATAGGGTGGACAGGGACATTCTACAGCAAATTGTTGAGCTGTGCCGGCCCCGCCTCACACAAAGAACCAACAGAGGGGAACCCATCCCAGTGGATATCAAGGTATGTGTAAGCTTAAGAATACTATCCACAGGTACCTTCCAAAGGGCAATTGGGGATATCATGGGGAACTCACAGGCATCAGCATCCAGAGTACTCCACCAGCACCATCATCAATACTGGCCCAGCCACGAGGTAAATCACTCTTCCTATCAATTACTGAATGGAGTAGTATGTTCTATACCTACGGTATGGATGGGAGCATGCAAAGGAATCAGGTGGCTGAATGGAATGGCAGCAGATACTGGACACTTATATAAGCATCATGAAATCCATAACAAATACTGGTGTCAACACACTAGGCAGTACTAGACAAGGTGATAAATCCCACTGCAGCACATGTGGTAGCCCAAATGTGTGTCCATAGGATACAAACATGCATGTCAGTGAGGCTCACATACCCACCACCAGCCTCAGCCAGCAGGACAGGTGTAGATGACCATAAAGAAAAGCTGGGCTAAGGCCTCCAATTGATTGCAATGGTGAACAGCCCCCCTCCAGACCTACACAGGCATACTGTAACAGGTCTGTCTGTTGTATGTTAGTTCTGAAGGGTAAGAAGTCTGAAATTGAAATGTAGGACTATAAAACCAAAGATCTATACTCCATTGATATGCCTCCAGTCTGCATGATAGGTCAGAATACAAAATTATGTGGAAGCCAACAGAGTACCTGACATACCAGTACAGTCATAGCACAATTTAAAGTTGTCAGGTGTACCCCACCCTCCCAATCCTATGTAGAAATGCAGTAACATGCAAGTGTGAGGAGTAGTATCAGTGGAGCACAGACTACCTGAGCTGGCTGAATCGACAGGATAGATTGTTGTATGTGTGCAATATGCAGGGGTCTGTGTATTAGGCTGTTGTGTGTTCAATATTGTCTGGAAGTGGTCAGCATGTAGGCATGGAGGGTTGTGTCTCTGTTACCTATGGCCAGTACTGTGGTTGACAGGGCCATGTTCCAACAACTGCAGTGCCAAACACAATGCTTCTTAGCAATACCCATGTCAGCAGTCATCCATACTTACTGTCCAGATGTCAATATCTGTCATCGTCTGAAAGATGGACATGCTATGAATGTGGGCCCATACATACACACAGTACACAGGTGGAAGTACCCCAGACAGTGTGCATAAAATTTAACTGTCAGCTGCACACAACATTGTAATTGTACAGACAGGATAGCAGCACATTAGTTGTCCGTGTAGTATGGAATATTGATGTAGTCTGGCCAATCACTGGCAGACCACAAAAGGCACAGTTATGAAGTAATGAGAAACTGCCTATGTCCCTACACAAGTCAGCATAAGGGGAATGTCCCAGGTATATCTGTGAGTCAGCTGCAAGTAGCTTACATATCACACATGCACTCAGCTCACCCCACCATCAGCCACAGGTTTATCACAGGTCATATCTTCGCTGTTGGGAAAGAGTACAGTATGACCACACTTCTGTATAGGAATACCCACAGAAAGCAGCATGATGAAGAGCTGTCATATGCAGGTGCGTCCTTAGCTGTAAGCAGCACCCTGCCTGCATCCAGACCAATGGATCAATATGGACAGGAACTATTGCTATTAACACCTTGCACACTTAGCCTGTAACCTCAGGGGAATCCACTGGCTCGCATCCTGGGAATGTAGGAGTGATAGAATGCAGTGGGCTGCTACAGATGGCCTGCATAACTACCAAATGGCCTACAGTCCTCTGTCAAAGGCTTGTGCCACACCCATAGTACCAATGTATGGTATCTCATGAGATCACAACTAACAACCTAACACAGTCAACAGAACACAAATGCAAGGCCAAGTTGACAAATCCCAGTAGCATGCCCCCCATCTCATACTGCATGAACTGTGGACCAATTCATAAATACCGCTAGGATGAAAGGTCAACTATAGGGATACTTCTCAGATATCGCTTGCATAATGTTAGAAAGAGGATAGAATAACAGAGTGTGGGTGTAAACGTATGGACGTCATGGAGTGTGTGAAGTCTGAAACTCTGATGTGTGCCCACACTACCCCTGCCTGCAAACCCAGTAATGGGTGGCTAGAAACCTGCTCATAAACCACAAAGTGAAGGGGAATTAACCAGATATATGAGCTCTGCCTCTGGGTAACCTGGGTGAATCTGCACAGCTGAGAGGTATGGCCACAGCAGGATATGGCCATTCTGTTAAGTCGATATATGTACAAGAAGGGAATCCTCAGACACCATAGTACCAAGGTGCTGGACCATTTACACAGACCCCTCAACAAGTGTCTGTAGCTACCCCTCCAGAATGGCAGGAGTGTCCAAGAATGTGTAGGCTGTGGACCACAATACTGGACTCAGCTTCATTCATCTTGTATTTCCCAGTAAATAACTGTGATCGAATAATTATATCCGTCAGTAGTTTATGACAAAATATGTCACAGTGTAAAACAGTACATATGCCTGAATATCTCTGCTAACACCAACCATGTAACACAAGCAGCACAGACAGCAATAGTTACAGTATCCCCCTATCTGTTGTCCATTGTGATTCCATATTGTCAACCTATCTACAGATATCCTGCAGAAAGCGGTTACTAGCTGTATGTGTAGAACACCAAACCCTGGACTGGAGTACAACCCTACCTGCAATGGATTCACACACTCAATACAGAAGGTCATACTGGGCATGCTCCTACACTTTGAGAAATGAAGCCCATGTCTGACAACACAGTGAACTATACATATATGTCATTCGCAGATGTCTGTGCACACACACCAAATTGTACACCATTCATGCTTCACACACGCATTGGATAGAAATACTCACACATATCTAAGGGCAACACACTATAATATGTCAAACATACACACACAGAGATGTGGGGAAGAGAGAGACACACAGTGATGGAGAGAATTCCATTATGAGGCCTATCCCACCAACTACACATCCAATTAGCCAATATCACATGATGGCCTGATGTGGTGGTGCTGCGGTAGAGTTGTCGCCTCACAGTAAGACGTTGTCCTATTCGACTCTCAGCTAAAGCGTCTTCTGTGTGGAGACATGCATGAATGGGCATACCTTCGTTGAAGGTTGTGCATCATGGCTGGCAACCTGGTACGTAAAAATCTACTGCCAATCATTAGTGGACCGGATTTCCGCTGTGGTGACCCCTAACCAGGAAAAAGCCAAAAGATACTACAACAACAACATGATGTCCTGATGTCAATCACTGTACACATTCCTTTAGGTAGCCCTCAGCCCTATAGTGTCTGTGGTGCTTGTGATACCTGTGTAACATGATAGTACAAATCAGTATTCATGTAGCATTTGTATACTCAGTCCTGCCAAATGTAAAGTTGTATGTGATTGAGTGTGTGTGTGTGTGTATGTGTGTGTGTGTGTGTGTGTGTGTGTGTGTGTGTGTGTGTGTGTGTGTGTGTTTCCAGAGGAATGATTTATAGCCCATTCACACATACTGCACTTCCCATTGCCCATGTTAGCATGCCTGCTGATGTCAGTCACCTTGAAATAAACCATTGGCCAAGCCTCAGTCTTATAAGCTCTGTGGTGCTTGGGATAACTGTGTTATACTGTAATGTAGCAAATTAGTTAGGTAGGAGTTCTAATCCTGGTTATGGCAACTGTGATAATGTGTGTGTGTCAATGAATGATTTTAAGGCCATTCACACAACTACATCTGCCATTTGCCTACTTTAGCACACCTGCTGATGTCAGTCAGCTTGAAATAACCCTTTGGCCAAATCTCAGCCCTGTAAGCTCTGTGGCCCTCATGATAACTGCGTAATACTGTAGTGTAACAAGCTAGTTAAGTCATAGTTCGAATTCTGGTCCTGGCAACTGTGGTAATGTGTGTGTGTCTTTGTTGATGCCTGATTTTGTGGTCATTCTCACTTTCTACACTTCTCTCTCACCTTCTTTAGCAATGCAGCTGATGTTACTCACCTTCAAAGATAGCTTTGGACAGTTTTTCAACATTTAAGCTCTGTGGCACATGTGATAACTGCATACTACCACCATAGTGTAGCAAGCTAGTTAGGTAAGAATTCTAATCCTGGTTCTAGCAACTGTAATAGTATGTGTGTTTGTGTGCGTCTTTGTTGACACCTGATTTTCTGGTCATTCACAATTCCTACACTTCTCTCTCCCCTCCATTAGCACTGCAGCTGATGTCACTCACCTTCAAAGATACCTTTAGACAGCTCTTCAGCATATAAGATCTGTGGCACTTGTGATAACTGTGTAATACCATAGTGTAGCAAATTAGTTAGGTAGGAGTTTTAATCCTGGTCCTGGCAACTGTGATAATGTGTGTGTCTTTGTTGTCACCTGATTTTGTGGTCATTCACACTTCCTACACTTCCCTCATCCCTCCTTTAGCACTGCAGCTGATGTCACTCACCTTCAAAGATACCTTTGGACAGCTCTTTAACATATAAGCTCTGTGGTGCTTGTGATAACTGTGTAATACTGTAATGTTGCAAACTAGTTAGGTAGGAGTTCTAATCCTGTTCCTGGCAACTGTGATTATGTGTGTGCGGAGATGAATGATTGGGAGGCTATTCACACCACTACACCTGCCATTGGCCTACTTTAGCATGTCTGATGATGTCAGTCACCTTGAAATAACCCTTTGGCCAAGTCTCAGCCCTATAAGCTCTGTGGTGCTCATGATAACGGTGTAATACTGCAGTGTAGCAAACTAGTTAAGTAGGAGTTGTAATCCTGGTCCTGGCAGCTATAATAATGTGTGTGTTTGTGTGTGAGAGTGTGTGTGTTTTTTGTTGACATCTGATTTTGTGGTCATTCGCACTTCCTATACTTCCCTCTCCCCTCCTTTAGCACTGCAGCTGATGTCACTCACCCTCAAAGATACCTTTGGATAGCTCTTCAACATATAAGCTCTGTGGCACTTGCGTTAACTGTGTAATGCCATAGTGTAATAAACTAGTTAGGCAGGAGTTCTAATCCTAGTCCTGGCAACTGTGATAATGTTTGTGTGTGTCTTTGTTGACACCTGATTTTATGGTCAGTCACACTTCCTACACTTCTCTCTCCCCTCCTTTAGCACTGCAGCTGATGTCACTCACCTTCAATGATACCTTTGGACAGCTATCTAACATATAAGCTCCGTGGTGCCTGCAATAACTGAGTAACACTGTAGTACCAATAGATAGCTAGGTAGGGGTTTGAAACACAGTACTGACAAGTGAGTGAGTGTGTGTGTGTGTGTGTGTGTGTGTGTGTGTGTGTGTGTGTGTGTGTGTGTGTGTGTGTGTGTGTTAGCAGTATCATGTGTGGGTGGTGGTGTGGCTGTGTAATAACAGGATCCATTTCAGGGTGGGTTTTGCTATATTTTCATATTGAGGACCCATATGTCCCAGTGTCACATTACAAGGCCAAAAGTTGTCAAACACCATAGAGGTTGTTGTAGAGAATCTACAGGCATAAATGTATATATAGGAAACCATTATAATACCCAGAGACCGCTCTCCACCCACAGATCATACACAAACATGATTGGCTATTTCACTCATCCTTACTTTCTCTCTCTCTCTCTCTTCCCCCTCTTTCTGGTTGATGTGGAAAAATCCACCTGTTTTGCATAGGCAGGAGCTTGAAATTGGTAGGTAATGCTCATGATCAGCTGATGGCCTGTGCACAAATTGGAGTCCTCCACCTGCTAATTGCATGTGGAACAGCTGTGGTATCATTCCTATCGTCAATTGCATGAAAACGCACTCCTATAAGTAAGTACTGCAAGTGGGTGTTGGCCCTTCTCCTTCACTGTGAGCAGGACTTCATGTGGGTGTGTGTGACAAACAGCATCACAGAGGGTAGTTGGAAATACCTCTTATAACAAACACTTTGGAGACAAGCCAACAAACTGGAGGAGAATGTCCCAGACATGGGGACAGAATGTAAGTATTGCTGTTCTACATTTGAAGTAAAGTTGGTTTAACAGGGTTTGTGTGGATATGGCTGTTCTGCATGATTTAAAGTCTGGCATAACAGTGTTATGTGGTTGAGAAAACTCTCACCTGTAGGGCTATCTGCAAACTGGCCAGAGTTTGGAGTCTTAGATTTGGCATGTCACTCATACATTTTCTGTCTGTATAAATGCAGTAAATTGGGTGGCCTCAGTGGTTTAGCAGTTAGCATTGCCACTTCACAGCAAGAGGTTCTCCGGTTCAATCCTCAGCTGGGGTGCCTTCTGTACAGAGTCTGCATGTCCTCCCTGTGGTCATGTGGGTTTACTCTGGGTGCTCCAGTTTCCTCCCACATCCCAAAGACATGCTGTAGGTTGATTGGACTCTCTAAATTGAACCTAGGCATGAGTGCGTGCATGTATGTGCCTTCTCTGGAAGGTTGGGCACTGGGCTGGCAACTCAACACCATAACATTCCACTGCCAAACATGAGTGGACAGATGATCTGCTGTGGTGACCCCTAACTGGGAAAAGCTGAAAGAAGAAGAAGATAAATGCAGTAACATACTCTGATGATTGTAGTCAGTAAATGATAACATCCATGAGTGTTACTGACTTCATATCCCTCAGAAGAGATATGTCACAACAAACCCTGTTAGATCTCAGTTTCTAACTGCAATATGTCAGTGTTTCTGCCTCTGTCCCCCAAGTCTGTCACCCTTTGTTAATATGTCATGCAGTAAGAGGTGGATATGTACAGTATACCATTATTTACTGACATAATTCCTGACATCAAGCTAGTGGTGTATCATACTGCAAAACATGTAATGTATAGGAGGCCTAATATTTGAAGACAAACCCTGGACATTCTGTTGTAGTCTGTACAGTAGTGAGGTCTGTGTACTTATGGTGATTATTAACAGAGTGTCTATATTATGTAGCCGTGTATTGTGATTATGTTATTTGGCCTGTGCACAGACTGGGGTAGATGTCAGTGTTCTTGGTCCTGTTCTATCCGACATTGCATGCTGCTCCTGTTTCTGATACCCTATCAATCTATATGTTTGTACGGCCAAATTAAGACATGTTCCATACCACAGTCAGGCATCAGACTACACTGTGAATTGGGCCAGTATATGTAGGGTTAGTGTGGGAGTGGCAAACATGATGATGACTGTTGTTTACACAGTCCATATACTGTACTATTATTTAGGCTTACCATTATGTGACTATGACTGTGTTGAGATTGGTTGTGAGTATGCACTTTCACACTGGTATCTATTACCCTGTGCTGTTACATGCCTGTAGTGCCTACTATATTTGCAATTTCATGTGTATTCCCCCATAGGTAAATTAGGTTAGTGTTGTGGCAGTCTGCCTGTAGTGTAGACAGTGCTTGATAACATGCCTAGCGGCTCAGTGTATTTACCGTAGTGTGATGTTATGTCCAGATATTTGTCAGATGTACTGTTGCATGGCCACCATATGTGTTGTGTATTTCTAACAAAGCAGTTGGCTGCTGTGAAGATGTATGTCACTAACTAGTGGGACGTACGTGGCTTGGGACCTCTGCTACTCCAGTTAATATGTGTTAGGACAGACAGGAGGCTATGAATGCATCAACTGTTTGAAATTATCTAGTCCAGTATGTGTGCTATATCCCCATATTATGGATTTAAACATCCCCTTTGTCAGGCTTGTTCCACATTTCTTGCACTAAGGAGTTCTGTGTATACCTCCTGACTGACCAGATTGTGTCAGACTGTCCATGTTTTTCTACATAGCGCAGCACCGGTTAAACAGGCTTAAACTATTCCTGGCTCCGCCAAGTCTGCACTTCAATTTTTCCCTTAAGAAAGCTCTACTTTCAACAAAATCAGTCTATTCACTTTATCATAAGCCTAGCACTTGCTCATAAAACCTTTCTTTTAAGTGAAGCACCCTTAAACTAACGTAAGCACTACATCCACCTACAACCCATGCTAATACCCACTTCCCTTCAAAGTCCTCTCTCTGACCCAGTTACACATCACACCCTTATACTATTCTGGCATGTCGAGTGGTATATAACTGACGTCCTCTCCAGTTCAGCTGGTTAATCTGGGAATCCTGAGACAATGTTACAGTTGTCTCATGTACACAGACAACCCTCTCCTCCTTCCAACAAACACAAACACATGTGAGAGATGCAACTATATAGCCAAACTGGAGGCTGAACTCTGTCAACACAGGACTAGCAAGACCAGACAGGAGGACAAGGTAACCACACACACAACAAACCCAGTCTCACACAAACCAACCACAACTGCAAACCAAACACATAGTAACACAAAGACATACTCGGAGGCTCTAATAAAAAACTTACCGAAACAACAGAGGCTCCCAAAGCAGACATCCAAGAAAACACCACCTCAAAACTCTGCACAAGCAACACATAGTACACAAAGTCAGTGTGCCAAACAATCACAGCCCTTAAGGTGAAACACCATGCCTGATACACTAGTAACAGGTGACTCTATAGTCAGCACACTGACGTCCCACTTACCAGGCTGAACAAAGAGAGGGTAATGGTGAGCTGCCTGTCGGGAGCTAGGATCCGCCACATAACACAAGCACTCAGGTCACTCCAAAGCAAGTACAAATATGACTCCGTCATTGTCCATGCCAGCGTGAATTACCTGAGACATACCTCCTTGGACTACATGAAAAGAGACATAGAGGAGCTCTCTGATTATGTAGCCCAGGCCGGTATGACCCTGACCCTGAGCAGCATCTTGCCCTCACTAAGAATGATGCCACAATACAAAGACAAGATGATCAGCTTTAATAATTGCCTCAATTACTGGTGTCATTCTAGGGGGATCCAATGTCTGTCTGCTTAGGATGACATGCTGGACAAGCCACTCTGTTTCACAAGGGACAGCTTGCACCTGTCACCACTGGGCTTCCGGATATTGGCTAAGGCTCTTGCCACCCCCATAGTGCCTTTTTTAGGTAAGGCTCAAAAGACAAACCCACCACCTTAGAAAACAATAAAGGAAAAAAACTAAGGGTAATGCTGCTCAATGCCAGAAGTCTAAATCTCAAGATGCAGGCTTTCGTAGCACTCCTCAGTATGGAGAGTATCGATGTCTGTGCAGTAATTGAAACCTGGTTCAAGGCTCCTGAGAGCACCCCAGCCCTACCAGGTTATACCTCGTATCATGCATTTTGGCCCCAAAACCTGGGCCGAACCACAAAAGGAGGGGGAGTGTCCATATTCATTAAAGACACCCACACCTCCAGGTTAGTGGCAACGCATGAAGCATCGGAGACCATCCATGTGCAACTAACCATAGGCAAAACTGCTATACAACTTGTAGCATGCTACAGACCATCCTTGCAATCTCAGGAACTCCATTCAGCCTTCCTGAAGACACTGGAGGATATGAATGTCTCACCAAATACCATCATATTGGGAGACTTCAACTACCCAAACATATACTGGGTGCATTACTCAAGCCCCAACACCCTAGCCCAAAGGTTCCTGGAATTCATCAACTCAAATGCGATGGAACAACTAGTCACCTCCCCCACAAGTGGAAATAATATACTTGACCTGATCATCACAAACATGGGGACAAAATGCTCAACACTGGAAGTATACCCCTCACTAGTGAGATCAGACCTTAAACTAATAACCCTAGATATTCATCTCCACCCCCAGCACAAAAGGCCACAGTGAGAAACTTCTCAAAAGCCGACTTTACACTCCTTAGGACTGAAATGGTATCCTTCAAGCCCTCTGGGCCAGTGGAAACCACATCCCACACTGCTGAATCCTTCACAAATGCTTTCTACGGGCATCTCCAAGAATGCATGGATCATGCAATCTCAAATAAAACCAAGACCCTTTCCACCAATGGCAGGCATTCTATCTGGTGGACCCCAGCCATAAACAAACTTTATAACAAGAGAAGGAAGCTACTGCAAGACAGAGCAAAATCCCATAAAGGGAATGCATCCCTGATCAGCACTAGCAAAAAACTACAGTCGCTAATAAAATCATCAAAGGCCAACTTCTAGAGAAAAATCGCTAAGGACACTAAAGATAATCACAAGGCCTTCTTCAGTTATGTTAGAAACCTGGGCAGAAACCCTCAGATATGCGCAGAGTTAGTTCATAATGGCAAAAAATACACTGAACCCACAGATATTGCCAACATACTGGCAGACAGGTTCAGTGCAAATTTCTCCCCTCCCTCTCCCCCAAAAGATGAAATAAATATCTCAGCTGAATGCAACCTCCCTGAAATCTCAGATGTCCAGGTGAGAGCTGCCCTCAGCAAAGCTAAAAATACAGCATCCATGGGACCTGACGGTGTCCCGGGTTGCATGCTACGTCAACTCCTAGAAGAGCTAAACCCACACATAAGAATGCTGTTTAATCTTAGCCTTGCTACAGGATACGTCCCTGAACACTGGTGTACAGCTACAGTGGTCCCACTCCACAAAGATGGCACCTCTACAGACCCTGGAAACTACTGCCCCAAAAGCTTGACCAGCCTGGCCTGCAAAGCTATGGAAAGGATCATTATGGAACTCATAAACAAAGACATCGGGGACCTACAGACAATTGACCCTACCCAGTTCGGCTTTGTAAAAGGCAGATCCTGTCTTTTAAACCTGGTGGACTTTTTTTAAACAGTCACTAGAGCCATTGATGAAGGCAAAGCAGTTCATACAGCCTACCTTGATCTGGCAAAAGCCTTCGACACAATACCCCACTCAGGCATCATAGACAAGCTCAACAGCTTAAATGTAAACCCGT
>NC_056730.1:305730445-305845445 GCF_019279795.1 Protopterus annectens | reverse complement strand
CTAAGGATGAAGCTACCAGGTAACAGGAAAAGAGGAAGGCCTAAGATAAGGTTTATGGATGTGTTGAGAGAGGACATGCAGGTGGTTGGTGTGACAGAGCAAGATGCAGAGGACAGGAAGAAATGGAAACAGGTGATCCGCTGTGGTGAACCCTAATGGGAACAGTCGAAAGAATATGATGTATGATGATATATATATATATATATATATATATATATATATATATATATATATATATATATATATACATGTATATATATATATATATATATATATATATATATATATATATATATATATATATATATATATATCACAGATGTATCCCACCATATTAATCTGAAATGTGTATATTTACATATATAAACATGACTGATTCAACACTGTTTTTACTTACAAGTACTAAACAATTGTAGTAGTTAAAGCAGTTGTTCACTACTAGTCAGTATGTGTACTGAATGATATATATGAAAAACCAACAGACATCCTAGCAGCTTGGATGGCTTAGTGCTTATGTGTTGTGACTACAGTGTACAGGGTCCTGGGTTTAAGTTTGCATGGAGTATTTATGTTGTTGCTGGGCAGAACAAGTGCTGATGCAGACAGGGTGATTAAGGCACTTTAAAGCAGCTTTAAGTGGGTTTGCATGGGTTTACGAGAAGCTAAGGACTGATAAGGTACGGTTAAACGAAAAGGTGCTTACACCATGTAGGCTTTGCTTACAAGTGTGCAAATCTGCTTAGCATTTACATTTAAGCAGTGCTTACAGCTGCTAAGCATAGTTCAGCCCTGGTAACCAGTGATCACATTCCAGTCTGATAAAATAGCAGGGTAATGACATCTTTAATAAGTGTATTTCATTTCCTGTACATAACATGCTTCTATGTGCTGTCATTACAGTTGCAAGGGGTGTGAGTATACTGTATGGGACACCTGGGTAGTACCATAAACTTTTCTTTTTGGATTTGTTTCATGCATGGGTAGTATCCCAGGTTATATGCATTCACACTTGCATGTTACACCAACTACAGTGCGTTGGTTGACAGAAATATTTTAACACATATTGTATCATTACGTTAGTACTTTTAACAGTGTTTTTTTAAGTAAGAGTAGATTGCAGATTGTAGTACTGGAACCATACACCCCTGCATGCAAAGCTGGACTTTGAATACTGAACATCTTGTTCTTTGTGTTTGAGCCATATGTTTATATGTGTCTCCTATTGGATATTGATCTGATATGTTGATATTAACTGTAGACTACTATGTTTTTGGACATCATTGAGGACTGTTGTCATGTAGTAATGGCATACCTTTCAGTTTTCGATGTGTATCTTGCAAACCAGTCATCCTAATATATAACCTGTTGGCTATCTACTCACTGTCTGTCCTCTGTACAGATGTGCAGATGTCAGGTATTGCTATGGCCATACCATTATGTAAGTGCCCACATTGTATTGTGCTATGGGCCTGGACACTGCTGCTAGTTCCGACATATGGGGCATTCCTTAAGGTGGGCCTTGCCCCATTTCCTTGCCTCTGTGAGGGACATTACTGAGGCGGTGGCCTACAGATTCACATACAGTGGGTGGCAATATATCACAGGAGAGGACATGTAGAGACAGCCAACTAACATGGGGACATATCCCCAGATTTGTGAACAGATTCAATGTCATCAGTGCTATTATACTCGTGGTGGATTGATAGATTGACAGAGTTTGTGTGGACATGCATTTAGTGTGTGACGTCACAACTCACAGTGATATGTCTCTGACATACCTCTCCACTGGAACGCTGTCCACAGACAGGCCACATGTCTGCCTGTTATGTTTTGTGTGTTCACCAGACAGTTGGTGTCCTTGGTAAATCTGTTGTGGACTCTGGGAATGCAGTCAGTAAATACTCATATTACCGACGTCATATTCCTAATAAAGGATGTTACAACAAACCCAGTGACATCTGCAACTGTCTCAATGTATGACAGCAGTATGTCCAATCTACCTCTGTGTTTGTGCCTCTTTTCCCACCTAGTTAGTAAGTGGGGAATGTTATCAAAGGCTTTGGCCAAATCAATGTAGGCTGTATGTGTCACCTTGCCTTCATCCAAAGCTCAGGTGACTGACACCAAGAAGTTGACTAGGTGGAATGAGCAGGTATGACCTACCATTCACAAAGATAAACTGTGTGGGATCTTGAGTCGGCAGATTCCCATATCACTGTCTATTAGGCGTATGATGATGCATTCCATAGCTTCACATAACAGACTTATCAGGCAGCTGGGAGCGGTATTTCCTAGGGACTGTAGTTACACCTTGTTTGTGGAGAGGGGTGACTGTAGCAGTGTACAATTCAATAGGGACAAAGCCTGAGGTGAGGCTGCACTTGAACAGAGCACACAGGTAAGGTGCCAGGTCACTCTGTAGTTCATGTAGAACAAAGCCAGGGATATTTTCAGGTTTCATAAAAACTGTATTCTGGCCTTGGACAGTGGTGTTTTAACCTGTGCTGCAGTAATACTGGGTGCTTGGTGGTGTACTGGTATTGTGATTGGTCCTTTAGGGGGGTGTGAGGGGTAATGTTTGCACTCAAGATGCCAGCCAGTATATTGGCAGTATTTGTTGGCTCAGTCTAGGAGGTTCCATTGTCTAGTAGCTCAGAACAAATCTTGCTATTGCCATGGAGATTCTTAAAATAACTCTATACCTTGTGGTTGTCTTCACTATGTGCTCCAATTCTGTTCTCACAGCTAACTTTGTAGTATTTGATGAGGAATCTCAACCTTCAATTGAGACTGATAAGGGTTGATTTCCAGCCTTGGACTTCACGTTATTCCATATCAGTTCCCTCCTTCTATTGTACAGTGTCTGTATGGCAGGGGACCACCAGATCAGCTTCCTTTTATTGGAGGTGAGGGTCCTGGTTGTAGTGGGGATGGCAGTACAGATGCATTTGTGTACATGTTCATAGTGCATTGTTGTTTGATTCAGCTGTCATGCACCTAGTCTCCATTTGCATAGCTGCCATGAGGTTAGCCACCTCTGTTGTTATGAGGCCATATTCAGCATTGGAAAGGCTTTTCATGGTGGTTATCTGTGCAGGGGGCATGGGAGGGCCATGGATTTCCAAAGATGATTAATTTGTGTTCAGATATAACAAAGGGGAGTTGTCTATTAGTGTCAAGCAACAGTCAACCATGTTAGGAAGGACCAGGTTGATGTGATGGGCATGTGCATTGGTACATGAGTAGCTTTCCCAGTTAACGGTGGGGTAGTTGAAGTCAACCAGTATGTGAGTGTTAGGTTAGACAATATTATCCTCCAGGGTGTTTAGGGACAAGGAGTGTGAGTGTTGGGACATATTTGGGGACCTATAGCAGACTACGACCTGAACCACTGTCCTACCCAATGTTAGCTATGCCTGCAGGATCTGTAATGCCTAAGTTGGTCAATAGTCTGGAGGTGTGTGCCTCCTTAATGAATCTGGAAACACCACCACCTTTGGAGATTCAGTCACAACTCTGCAGCCAAGAGATGTGGAATGGGTAATAGGCTGGTAGTGCAGGTGTGCTTCCTGCTGCCTTTAACCAGGTCTCTGTTACAACACAGATGTCATAGTTCCCCATTTTAGGGAATATGCACAGAGAGTGCATTTTCAGATGTAGATGTCTAGTGTGCAGCAGCATGACCCTCAGATTGCATGTGTTTGTAGCTGTCATATATTTCTGTATATTTCTGTATACATATACATATATTTATATATATATGTATATATATATATATATATATATATATATATATATATATATATATATATATGTATATATATATATATATATATATATATATATATATATATATATATATATATATATATATATATATATATATATATATATATATGTATCTATGCATATATGTGGATACACATGTGGATGTATCTCTCTCTCTCTCTCTATATATATATATATATATATATATATATATATATATATATATATATATTATATATATATAATATATATATATATATATACATATACATATATATATATACACATGCATACATATATATGTATTATGTATAGATTTGTCCACATATATGCATCTCCATACATATATACATGTCAGCAAGGAGCTCCTTCATTGCTGTAAGTGGGGCCTCTCTGGCTGGCTCGCAACCAGTAGCAGAACGGTCCCTCACCACCACAGCAGCCCTTTGTCGTGCACGCCGAATCAGGTCAGTTGCTCTGACCTGTTCATACGTTGCGGTCATGGTTCCCCAAGGTGTTCACTCTCTGTGTGAGGTCTTCCCAGAGGGCTGTCCTCTCCCGCTGATGTTGGTGACCCTGACTGAAGAGGATGTGGTAGTCTTCCAGGATGGCTTCAGTTATGGCTGCTGTCTCCTGGACATCATAGGCTGGAAGCCTCTGCATCACACATGAAAGACATAAACAGGAAAAAACACATCACAGGACATCAGACATTGTCCATAGTTTTTTATAGAGACAGCTCACTAGTAATGAGTATCAGAAGCCACAACATTACATCAAATAATACTCCAGTACCTAGCAGAATTGTATGGGCATGCATAGCATTATGTGTAAGTAGGCAGTTTGCACCTGATTAATGGTGAGGGTAGGGGTGCATGTGGTGTGCATATCCTTCTTTACTGATGTTGAGCCAGAGAGATGATGTTTGTCCTAAACATGTCCAAAGCTGGTCATCTGTAGCTATGGTGTGTGCGTATGTGCTGTAGCTGACTTCCATTACAGGGTAGGTTGGATAGTTGCCTGTGAGACCACAGACATATGTGGGGATGGCCTTCCGATTGCCCACAGTGGATGTGTCCTATTTGTACTCATGCTCAGCATTACATCAATGCACCTGTGACCTACTATGCTCAGTCAGACACAGGTTGACATGCTGCCCAGATGGTGACTGCTCCTACACACATGGTGGTGGAATAAAGAAGTACAGAGGAGTATGCAGAGAAAGGTGTTGGCAAAGGAGAAGTGGGATTCACAGACAGATGTAGAGAGTAGACATGAGTATAAAGAGATGGGGTGCATGGCAAAGAGAGTGTTGGACATGGCTATGGATGTGGAGTCTGACATACAGATGTGGAGTCTGGGGTTGAATTTAATGTTGGACAGCACGGATGGTGTATAGAGCCTGTAGCTATTGGCTAGACAGAGGTACATAGCTAGGAAGGATGTGCAGCACAAAAGGGTGATAAAGGAATATGGGTGAAATATACAAGCTAGGAGTGTGTTTAGAACATATGGAAACATCATTTTGATGGCCTGTTCCATGAGGAAAATGGGGGAGGGAGGGAAGGTTGGCTGAGGTGGGTATGGTTAATCAGGAGGTGCAACAGATTATCAAGGAGAATGTAAGGATAGCTATGAGGGGTTTAACAGTGGAAAGGCTGTTGTTTCAGGTGATATACCTGTGGATGCCTGGAGGTGATTCTGATACCTGGCAGTGGTATTTTTAACTGGGTTGTTTACTGTAATCTTGGAAAGTGAAAGGGTGTGGGAGATGTTGGTGAATATGTATGGGTACTGTTTATCTGAACAAGGGAGGTCTGCAGAGCTGTAGTAAGAAGTGAGGGATAACATTGATCAGTCACACGATGAGGTAATGGTAAAGGGTGGTGGTAGCTAGGTTGAGGACATGGTGATGATTGATGATTTGCAGTATGGTTTCATGCCAGGTAAGAGCATTACAGATGCAATTGTTGATCCACAAGTGTGCACCTACAGCGAGCATATGACATGCTGCCTGGAGAGTAGTTGTGGTATTGTATGTGGAGGTCAGGGGTGCCAGAGGAGTCTGTCAGACATCACAAGATATGTAGGAGGCTAGTGTGACAGCAGTGATTTCTGGTTTTGACATGACAGGTGAATTTAAGGTGGAGGTGGGAGTACATCAGGGGTCAGCTGTGTGTCCTTTCACATTTGCAGTGGTAAGGGACAGGTTGACAGACATGATCAGACAGGGGCCCCTGTTGACTGTGTAGTTAGCAGATGACATTGCGGTCTGTAGTGAGATTAGGGGACAGGTTGGGGAGACCCTGGGGAGGTGGGCTTATGTTGTAGAGCGGGGAGGAATGATGGTCAACAGGACTAAATAAGAATACATGTGTGTGAATGGGGTGGGGGATAGAGGAATGGTGGCAATCCAGGGCATACAGTTTGGAAGGCGGATAGGTCTAACTACTTGGGAGTACCAGTTCAGAGTCATGGGCAGTGTGGGAGAAAGGTGTACAAGAGTACAGGCAGGTTGTGTGTGGTGGGGAGGGGAGTCAGAAGTTATTTGTGACAGACAAGTACCATTAAGAGTGATATGTAAAGTCTACAGGAGGGTAGTGTGACTGGCTACATTATATTGGTTGCAGACTGTGGAATTGTACTGACAGGCAGGATCAGTGGGATTGTACAGACAGGTAGGATTTAGGGCTGGACAAAGCAGAGTGTGGGATGTTCACATTTGCACTGTGTGTGACTGGGGCATAGGATTAGACATACATCAGCTACTTTCTCAATTTATAACAGCAATATCTCCATCCTGGACCTGTGTTTAGGCCTCTGTCCATGAGTATGTCAGATTTTGTCCATATATCATGCAGATGCAGTCAGAGGCATAGAGATATGGTATATCATTACTTAGTGACGTAATTCGTAATATCATCCCAGTTAGGTAACAGACTGACAGACATTTTATGTGTAAGAGGCCTTATATATGATGACAAGGCCTGGACATTCTTTGGGAGTGTGTACAGTTGGGAGGTCTTTGTATTTCTGGCTATTGTTGACAGACTATCAGGACTGTGTAGCAGTATATTGTGAATATGTTATTTCTTGGGGGGAGTAGATGTAAGTGTTATGTTTCCTTTTCTATCTCCCTTTGCATGTGGCTCCCGTTTCTGGTGCTCTATCAAATGTTTCATTTTTGTAGGGTAAGACTGTGACACGCCCCATAACACAATCAGGCATCATACTACACTGTGTATTGGGCCATTATATGTAGGGGTAGTGTGTGAGTATCAAACATGCTGATAGTTTGGTATACACACTCCTTATACTGTATGCACTTTCACACTGGTGTCTGTTTCTCAGTGCTGTTGCATCCCTAGAGTGCGTGGTATATTTGCAATTACATTTGTATTTCCCCATAGCAAGATTGCTTTTTTGCTGTGTCGGTCTGCCTGTAGTTTGGATATTGCTTGGTGCAAGGCTAGCAGCTCAGTGTATTTTCCCTAATGTGATGTTATGTCCAGATATTTGGCAGATGTGTAGTGTTGTCTGGTTCACATAAGCGTTGTGTATGTCTGGCACATCAGTTCAGGGATGTGAAGATTTACATGACTAAATCCTGGAAAGTCACTGGGTTTTGGACTTGTACTATTCCACTCAATAGATGTTGGAACAGACAGGAGGGTGTTACTGCATCACGTGTCAGCTCATCTACACAGGTATGTCAGATATGTCCACATTTTCATGGCACCCCCCCCCCCACACACCCTTTGCCAGGCTTGGTTATGCTTTCTTGCACTAAGCTGTTCTGAGCATACCTGTCACCGGCCAGATTGTTTCAGACTATTCCCGTTTATTGCCCATATTTCTGGTCTGTTGAACAGTATAATTTTATTCCTTCCTGTGGTGAATCAGTGTGATCATGTGGGGATGTCTGTCAGTATATGATGACATACATTACAGTTTCAGAATTTACATCCTTCTGAACATGTATGCTGGCACACACCTGTTCCTATAGTGACATTCTACATTTATACCTGCAGGATGTACATTGTGTCCCTAGTGTTGGTCCATTGCTGCCGCCATTTTGCAGCCTTTGTCCAGATCTCTTGCACTTAGGGGTGGGGAGGTATGGTACTGGGTATAACTGCTGTATATGTAATGCACAGATTTATATATATATATATATATATATATATATATATATATATATATATATATATATATATATATATATATATATATATAGATATCACTGTATATGTATATTTATGTGTGTGTATGTATATATATCTATATATATATGGGTCCATGTTAGATGGATGAAAAGCCACATCAACGAAGATGATTCTCCTGAGACGAGATTGCCGACAACAGAAATGGCCGACAATGGTGAGTAGTGTGGAATGGGATGTATTCCCATTCCCACAATGTGGTGCAATCTCAGAGTTGGAATATTTAAGTAAGGGGGTATTGGGGCGAAGGAGGGCTTGACCCCTGCTATATAGGTATTTCTGATTTTGTTTTGGTGTTTTGCAGAGTCAGAAAGAGGTTTTGTGCTGTACTTTGTTTACTTACCATTGTCGGGCATTTCCATTGTCGACGATCTCGTTTTGGCGAAATCTTCGTTGATGTGACTTTTCGTCCACCTAACATGGACCCATATATATTTACCTAGATATATATTTATATATATGTCTATATTATGTTAATATATATTTATCCTTGTATAGACATATTTCTATATATATTATTTTTTTATATATGACTATTGATATATCAGTATATTTCTTGTTT
Organism: Protopterus annectens; assembly: GCF_019279795.1. Classification (NCBI taxonomy): domain Eukaryota; kingdom Metazoa; phylum Chordata; order Ceratodontiformes; family Protopteridae; genus Protopterus; species Protopterus annectens. The sequence goes on along the minus strand of NC_056730.1, from coordinate 305,836,892 downwards.
GGTAGCTACACATTATATTATTTTATGATATATATGTACATATTCTATGTGTAATTTCACATGTACATCTACATATATCTGATGTTTACATTTTTCATATGCATCTATCACCATACACATCTATATTTGTATATTTATATATTATAAACATGTTGGTTCCACAGTGTTTGTTCCATAGTATTCAATACCTGTATTGAATTATATATTTAAAAAAAAATATTCATTCAGACATCTCTGATGGAGTAGTGGTACATTGCTCTGACTATGGTGTACAGGCTCCTGGGTTTAAGACTGGGCTGGGTTGATTATTTTGTTGCTGGGCAGAGCAAGGGCTGTTGGATACAGAGTGATTAAGGTACTTTTAAGCAGTTGTAAGAGGGTTTGCATGGGTTTGTGAGGCAGTAAGCAATGCTAACTTCTGGTGAAATATGCTTACAGACAGCCTGAAAAGTGCTTAATCTGTATAGGCATTGCTTAGCACTGCATAAACAGTCTTAATTCTGCTTACTACTGCTTAAAAGTGCTTACTCTCGCTTACCCCCCACTAATTTCCCTAAATGAAAAAAAAAATGGTGATAGGAAAGTGGTTAAAAAGGGGGCACAAAGAGGGAAAGGCAATAGGGAAGGTAGATAGGGATGTGCAGGACGGGTGTAGGGAAGGTCCATATCTGTCCATTTCTTCGACAGCAGCAGCTGTGCAAATATACTGAATTTGGAGGTATATTTGGACACTCAAACCCCTGAGAGAGGGGTGAGAACATCAATAATGTGTTGTGAAGCCAATTAGACCAGATTACATGTGTCCAGTGGACATGTGTGCAAAATGGACAGCTATGTATGGGACAAATTTTTGGGGGGGAACAGATTGACCTTTTTTTTAAGGTGAGAGTGGGATATCGGGGAAGGATAGTAGGTATATCTGGGGAGGTAGGTTGGGTAGGAAGACAGACAAGACAGCATACAGGGGTGGTATATGACACATGTGGGGGGTAAACACCTTGTATGGGGAGGGGTGTTTGGAAATTGGAAGCCCATGAGCCCCCAAATGGAAACAGTGGGACTGAGATCCCCACCCAGGGGTAGTCACCACTGCACCTTCATGGGCCCTGAAGGTGGCTGTGCTGGGGGCTGAGCAGGAGGGGCAGGATGACCCTCTAATTGCACCATGTGGCCCTCAAGCTGGCATAACAGATCTCCAAACTCCTTTCAAAGCTCGCTACGCACCAAACCCCGGACCTGGCTTCAGTGACAGGATTCTGTCCATCACCACTCCCAGGGGGATGAGCCCCATCCCCTGAGGCAGTTCCACCTGAAGGTGGTGCAGGACCAGCTGACAAGGAGGTCCCAGGGTAGGTCCCAAATGTGCTGGGGCCCAGTGCCATGGCCAGACGAAATGGAAAAGGTGGGTCCACTGGGACTGGCCTTCCCAAACGTGCTATGGTGTTACAGTTTTAAAACATATGTGGGTTAGTAATAGTCAACACAATCCAGGATTAGTTATAACAGCATGTATAGATATTCCCATTAACCCAAAACAACAGATTTGGAACAGTTGCATACCCAACAGAACACATGCGTATATGGAACCACAGTGGCCATTACAATGGCATGCAGGTTTCATTGATAGCAACAGGCCACCAATGAGAGTATTTAAACATGAAACATTAATAGAAACACATTTTAATATTTGTTGAACAATAGGACATATGTCCCAACAGTAGGTTTGGTGTAAACACACTCATTGATTTGTGTGTTTAGATTATTGTTGCACATATGGTGGAGGGTCAATTAACTTGTATGTCCTTGCAGTACTCACAACTTTAATGATCATTGCTCTAATCGTTACTCTACAGGTATTATTACAACAACCTATGGCCTTGGTTTGGGCAGTGGTATGTTTGTACGCAGTGTATACTTCAACTGTCTTATAGCTAAATTCTACTTCTCTTACCTGGTAGACTTGTGCAGGGAATGTTTGTTAACACTACCTGACTTTTTCTACACATGATCCCAGATTCCTAGTTAAAATTATGCACATAACTCTCAATCTCTTAATGCACAACATGTGTACAAAGCTTGACAACATAGGGGTACAAATAGGGACATATTTTGAATATTCTCTTATAAACTTTTATTGCTAGAGTAACAGGATTTGTTTAAATATACATTTTCTGAAGGTTTTGAAGCCTGACACTCAAATGTATGTCATTATTTGGTGACTACAATCCTGAGATCATCCCAGTGATTTGCCATGAAAAAAAAGGAACAGACGAAAAATATGAGCCAAATGTATGGACATTCTGGGAAAATCTGTGCAGTTGAAAGGTATGATTATGCATACAACTTACTACCACTTTCAGGATTTGAACCATGGCTGTGTCTGCTAAAATACAACAATTTTTGTTTCATCAAAGTGAGCTATTTAGAAACCAGTCTGCTCCTACAGTGTTTTTTAAGTCTCTCTTGGTTGTACAATCTGACCTTGTAATTACAACAGTCTTATACAGACATTCCTAGACATATTTTTCTATAGCACAGTGTGAGAAACAATAGCTGACACAACAGTGCTAGTCTAATATCAGATTTGGTGAATGCTACATGTCAGGCCAAAGAATACCAGAGAAAACACAACCAGTCCAGGATTTAGAACTTTTTTGCCAGGCAGTTACAGTTTTCTTATCTGAAAGACCTGTGGGGGGAATGTTTGTTAACACTAACTGACTGTTTCCACACATATTCCCAGATTCCTAGTTAAAATTATACACATGCATCTCAATCTCTTAATGCACAAACTCTGGACAAAGCTTGACAACACGGGGGTACAAATAGGGACATATTTTGAATATTGCTCTTATAAACTTAGAGAGTTGCTAGAGTAACAGGATTTGTTTTGATATACATTTTCTGAAGGATTAGAAGTCTGAAACTCAAATGTATGTCATTATTTAGTGACTACAATTCTGAGATCATCCCAGTGATTTGCCAGGGAGAAAGAGGGACAGGACAAAAATATGAGCCAATTATCTGGACATTCTGTGAAAATCTGTACAGTTGAAAGGTATGACTATGCATACAGCTCACTACCACTCCCAGGATTTGAACCATGGCTATGTGTGCTAAAATTACAACAATTTGTGTTTTATCAGAGTGAGCTATTTCAAAACTGCCATTTGTTCCTGCATTGTTTTCTAAGTCTCTCTTGGTTGTACAATCTGACCTAGTACTTACAACGACATTCCTAGACTAGGGTTGCCAGCTTTTAACAAGGCCAAAGTGGGGCATGGGGGTGTGGCCGCCAATATGATAGGGGGTGTGGTCAATATGACACTGGCCACACCCCCATCACAGCATCACCAGAGGTGTTAAAGGAGATGCAGTATTACAGTTAAGGACACAACATTGTGACATTACAGCATACTGAAAACTCAAACCATTTAAATGAAGTGAACTATTACTGCAAAAACACACATTACTCAATTGTAACACAGTGGCACACAAAAGAACTGGCTCGAAAAACATTGGCATGCAAAAGAACTGGCTCGAAAAACATTGGCACGCAAAATAACTTGCTCGAAAAACATTGGCACACAAAAGAACTGGCTCGAAAAACATTGACATGCAAAAACACTGGCACACAAAAGAACAGGCTCAAAAAACATTGGTACATGAAAGAACTGGCTTGGAAAACATTGGCATTTGAAAGAACTGGCTTGACAAACATTGGCACTTGAAAGAACTGGCTTGAAAAACATTGGCATGTGAAAAAAATGGCTTAACAGTGGCACAAAAAATGGCTTGAAAAACAGTGGCCCTTGAAAAAACTGGCTTGAAAAACATTGGCACTCAAAAGAACTGGCTCAAAAAACATTGGCATACGAAAGAACTGAGGAATGGAGCAGAAAAGAGTTATTACAAATAGTTTGAAAAAGGTCAAATAGTAAATGAGGTAATGTAGGGGGTATTTTGGCCATTGAAAACTAACACAGCTTGTAGAAAATGAAATGCATTATTTTTACCAAAGAACATTGCCACCTCACCCCTCCCCTCAAGAAAAAAAAGTTAACCACATTCACTGAACCAAAAAAACATAACATGAATGAGAATGCACAGTGGATATCATAGACCTGATTTAGCTTTTGACCACAGCAGTTAAAAGAAATGTATGGCACTAATTTACACAGTGTAATGATCTATTAATGAACATGCCCAACAGCAGCAATGGTGGACACCACTAAAACACAAAATACAAACTTTGCTACTTATAAAAGCAAACTACCCTGTAACAACGACATGGTTTAGCAGAATCTCAAATACACTGCATTAACTTCTGAGCATACATCCGCAAAAAAAATAAACATGAAAAAAGTCTGTAAACATTTTAACTTTTAAAAATACTTTTTGCAAGAGAAGTAAAATAAATTACAATGTACAGTAGACTCCATGGGCTCCTTTTACCTCAAAACATAGCAAATAAGAGTAATTTACCCAGCACAGCGATGCAATAAACAGGCCCAAGTAAAAGCAGCACACCCATATTCACATTACAAGCAAAGCAGGACACTTTAACCTTATTAAAAATGCATAAAAAAATAGATGCACACATTTACAAGTATAAATGAAAACAATCTTGAAACAGCTTCAGATAGTTGGCAACATGTACCTACTAGAATAGTAAATACACTACATTAGCTGTTAACATTCCCCCTCAAAAGGTAGTCTTGTACCACATACACATTGACTTGCAAGAACTAACAGGAAAAATTATCCAAACAGTATATCCTAACTTCCTGGAAACAGCATTAAATTGCACACATTTCCACACAAAACAGTACAAACTATGCTCGAACAGTTTCTATCTGCAAACAGAAAATACACAGAAAAAGCTATGACAATAGAAATACATCACACTAAATTTATATTTCACTGCCCCCCACCAAACACCTTCTATACACACAGTTCAGCCTTTTAAAAGTAATGCTTCCAAATCATACCCCCAAGAACAATAACAATTACATATACATACAGGTTTTATACCTTTAAAAACTACTACTCAAAAATCTCAAAATAACCACTGCACAGATTTAAATACTGCTTACTGCGCCCCCATCTACCTCTAAACATTAAAAAACGAAACCACGATATATTCCCATTGTAAACTACTACTGAAAAATCTCAAAATAGCCACTGCATAGATGTAAATACTGTATACTACATCCACATCTACCTCTAAACATTAAAAACTTAAATGAAGCACAATATTCCCATTTTAAATAACTAAAGCCATAAAATACTATGTTATGTACTTACCAGTATCGCAGTTTTTGCTGGGCTAGCTTGTTTCCTTCCTGCTGGAATGGCTAGTGGGCTAGGCTGGCTGGCAGGCTCCCTTGTTGGCTAACAGGCTCCCTTGCAGGCTGGCTTCTTTGCTGGCTGGCTGGCTTCTTGGCTGGTGGCTTCTTGGCTGGCTGGCTGGCTGGCTGGCTGGCTTCTTGGCTGGCTGGCTGGCTTCTTTGCTGGCTGGCTGCTGGCTTCTTTGCTGGCTGGCTGGCTTCTTTGCTTGCTTGCTTGCTGGCCGGCTTGCTGACTTCTTGGCTGGGCTGGCTGGCTTCTTGGCTGGCTGGCAGAATTTTCAGATCTTTGTCCCAATTCCCTTTGCAGCTGTAGAGCACTAAAACAAACTGCTCTACAGCTGTGACCTTTATTGGCCTCTTCTAGATAAATCCCCGCCTCCTCCAGTCCCTTTAGCCAATTACAATTTAAATTACACCACCCGGACCTAGCAGGGAATCCCTCTAACTGCAGGTCCGGGTTAGTGACGTAGCCACATTGCCATGGAAAACCCGTAAGTATTTTCAGCTTTTCCACGACAAGGCAACGGCAATTTCATGAACGACGAGAGCGAAGGGTAAAACGAGACTTTTAAAGTCCCACTGTTGGTGAATGTGGGAAGCGGGATGAGATTGCTCAACCCATGAGTGTCCCGCTGACAATGGGAAGGGTGGCAACCATATCCCAGACATATTTTTTATGTAGCACAGTGTGGGTAACAGTGGTTAACACAACATTACTATTCATAGAATGCAACACTAAATGCCATACAATACCAGAGTAAACACAACCAGTCCAGGATTTAGAACTTTATTGCCAGGCAGTTACAGTTTTATTTAAATATCACCTATACGGGACTATTACTGTCATGTTGTCTAGTTTATTCAGTACAACCCATACACAGTTTTTATACTGCCAGGTGACTATCTATTACTTTATATTTGTTTGGTATGACTACTACAAGCAGGATTGTTACTCACCAGCCTCGCAATGCAGTCTTTGCAACCTACTGGCATGGGCTTCTTGATTCACAGCCCACTCAGCTGCAGCTGTAAACGGAATATAGAAATATTTAGGCATACCTCTCAATCACATACACAGGCTGGACTTTGGTAAACAGTTATTGATATGAATACTTACACACTGCTGGGACATCACCCTTCTGCCTTGCTTCTTGTACCCACTCATCCAAGAGCTCCCTCTTTCTCTGCTTCAAATCAGCATAGTGGTGCCAGACCTGCTCACCAGTCCGAGGGATACAAGTGGCACTGGTGAGATCACAGGCGAGATGGTCCTAGGCTTCCCTTTTATATTGGGAGCCCTGGTACTAGCCCTGCAGCAGTCTCTCATCATGTTTTATTACCAGGAGTCCTACCATGACCTTGGACTCCTGTATGCCCCAGCACTGCGCTCGGAAGCACATACCCTCACCAACACCTGCCATACTGCCTACAGTGGGAAGCTGCAACCAGTTATGAGCTGTATTCCATCCTATGGGGTTTAAATACAGCCGATGTCCTGCCCTTTGCTGTGATTGGATGGTTTTGAATATGCTGAGCTAAGCTAAGCTATGGGCAAACCTGCTCAGCTAAGGCTGGCAGTGCTTACAGGGGCAGGTTCAGCACTGCTTACCAATGGGTAAATCCACTTAGCTGGGCTACTCATTGTTTAGCAGTCATATTTACACAATGCTTACACCTGGTAAGCAGAGCTGTGCAATGGTTAGCATTGCTTATTTTTTTATTTTATAGACTATCTGCTGTATGGGAATGATTCATCATTCATTACATATTATAAATGTGTTTACTGTCCCTGACATCCCCCAATGTGCTTTTATTACATTTATTCATATGTGACTATATTGTATGGGACACTTGAATTTATATGGAGGTTTCACAACTTTATTAAACTGACACCTCACATCTGGACCTACTACAGTACTCTGGTTAAGAAATATATGTTACTTAGTAGCTAATTATAAAAAAATGTTTATGTATTGCTTTCACATGTAAAATGCAAATTGGTCATAGTGGGGGTTGAACTGGGAATAGCTGTTTGCAAAGTGTACACTCTAACCACTACACTATTGCAGTGCTACTTATGTTGGATGTCTCTTGCTATTTAATTTGTTGTGCTGTTTAAGCTGGACTAAGTGTAGCTAAGCAATGGGGACACCCACGCAGCTACGCTTAAACTTTATTGCATGTATAAAAAAAATTTATTTGTTGTGTTTTATTATTTGTACCCTTCAGAATATCCCTGCTATTGCTGAACCTGTTATTCTATTAACTTTCTGCTTTGTGGGACGATTGTCCCTTATGGCTTTGTCCACATTCCTTTCTCTGAAGGGTTGGGAGGTGTGCGCTATGTGTTTATGCTACATCTGTTATTCTTTCAACTTTTGCCTTGGTAGGGATGATTGTCCCTTATGGCTTTGACCAAATTTCTAACCCTGATGGGTTGGGGATGTTATGAGCATTCTCGCTCATTTTAAATTGCCAAATAGCAATTCTGGTATGCAGGGGGCATGTGTAATGTGACACATCCCCTGCACTCGTACACAGAACCATGTCCGTTTAACAGCAAGGCAGCACCTTCATGAATATGCATGGAACTCTGCCATGCTGTATGGGAACTGTTCCTTCCATGCAGGAATAAACTATTCCTTTATGGAAGTTTGCTGAATCCCAGGGATAGTAACTGCTGCCATAAATCAAATTTTAATTTCAGGTTCTATGTAGACAGATAACATACTAACTGATTTCCTGCACAGAATAATAGAAATCTTGACTAACTGCATGTTAATCACACTAAATAAAATGTTTGCATATGAATAGCTCCCTCATCCATTGTAAAATACTGTAGTAGTACCAGTCCACAAAGAAGGGTCCCCACCATACCAAAAAATGTTAAAGCTATCAGCCTGATCAGTCTTTCATGTAAAGTCAGAGAGACATACATCCACAATGACATGAGGAACCTACATCTGTTAGATGTGGAATAGAATGTTTTTTAAGAGGAGAGCTTCCATTTTGCATCTTGTGGCATACTTTGAAGAGGTAACACTGGCATTTGATAATGAGCTGGCAGAGCATGTTGCATATCTGAACCTTACTAAGTCATTCAAAACTTTCACAGATAAGGAAACAATTGACAATTTAATAGCCTTACATTTCAATTCATATGAGTTTCACTGGGTAAAACAGGATAAGACTCGTGACACCTCCAGATATTCCCATGAATAACTCTAATGATGAGTCTAGGCATCTAATTTTGCCTGTTCCATTTTGCATTAAGAACTGTAGAACCATGCTAGTTACAGGAATTATTGAAAGATTTCAAGTTCACTTGTGGGTTGTTGTACATTGTATGGCCAGTGATCCTGTTTATCAGATTTTCAGGGAAGACAATGGTGAAAGTAAGCAGAGAACAATGGAACATTATATTACACAAGTGGGGGGTCATTCAGAAAGAACAAGTACTTCAAATATACAGAGGTCGGGAGAACCCCCTAAGGTGTGGGAGAGGATTTTGGAGGAAGGATGTCACTATTGGATTGTGAACCCTTTTTTATCTGTTGGACAGAGTCATGATTTATCAATTTCTCCTGAATTACAAGGTACTGTGATTAAGTTGGAACATTTGTTTTTCAAGGAAAATGCTGTATATTATAATATCATTAGTCTGCAATGATATCTGGAGCTTGATCAAGGTCTGTGAGCATTTAAAAACCCTTCAGCTCCCTTTGATCCTGCAGATGGTGAGGATTTGGAGTTTGAAAAGAGGTGGGTAGTGGATGCACACCCTTGTGTGACAGAATGGGTGGCTATCCTAATGGAACAAGACCAGATTAAACAACAGAAAATAAAACAGGAGAATTCAGCTACTTGTGCTTCCTTGTGCTTGCTGCTTTGTGTATCATGGTTTGAGCAGGTACTAGAAAGTATTAATGACAAATTGCAGGCTTCTACAGAAGAATTGATTGACAGGAAGGTCAACAAGTTGCAGAGAGATTTGTGAGACTATAGCAACAGTTCTACCTTTAAGGTTAAAACCAATAAAAGCTGACAATTTGGCAGGGGGCATTCCTATACAAGAGGAACGTGAAAGAAAAGCCATGGCATTTCTTTTGTCTCTTCGTTGGCAACGTATGTTTCAGCTGAACAATTACAGGATGAAAGTGCTTATCCTCTGCTACCACAAGCACAACAGAGTAACTATTTAGAAGATAATTTTCGTGGCAACAGGAATACAGACTATGGAACATGGAAATGGGGACAACCAGAGACAGCCCGGGAGAAGCAGCAATAGCAATATGGAAAGAAGAGCAAATGGTATTGATTTTACAAAGACTTTAAAGAATAATGTTTGTTATGTTCTCAGTTTATCTGGAATTGCATTAAGTGATGTTGAAATTTCAGTTTTGAATTGTGGTCTTAAGTATATTCCAGCTGTTATGCCTAGACTACATGTATTACAAAGTGAAATGTTTCAATTCAGTAGGAAGAGGCATTTAATATGGCATAATAATTTTTCAAAAGTTACAGTTTGTAATGAGTTGGGAGATGATTTTGAAGATGAAAGTACATATACTTTTGTCTCTTGTAACTCATTTTGTGAATTAGAAGGTGAGGAAAATGCATATTGTTTACTGAACACTACTAATATTATGCATACAAGTAAATATATATCTCCTTTTGTTAATGAGACAATTAAGCAGTTTTCTTGTATGGTGAATTTTTCATTACAAAAGGTTTTGCTGAATTTATGAATGAAAAGAAGCGAGGTGGTATTAGATATAATTTAACTAAAAATCAATGGATGGCACTTAAATGAGTGAGAGAAAGAATGTTATCTTTAAACATTCTGATAAAGGGAATAAAGTTGTAGTGATGAGTTGTTCATAGTACTTAAAAATGCGTTATGAAAATCTTAATAATCAGGAGGTAGATAGACAGGTTGGTTGGGCAGATTATGAAACTTCACTTGTGAATTTTGATAATTTGATACATAAGGTTTACAGGCTGGGGTATTTTACACTGAAGGACATGACAGCAAAGTTTTGTACAGAAGGCTACACTGTGGCGAGTTTTTATTGCCTTCTAAAGGTGCATAAAGGTTAATAGATCCTCCTGGTCATCCAATTGTATCTGCCTGTAACTATTTACTGCATAATATGGGCACTTTATTACATGATCAGTTACTATCTTTAGTTGAGAAATTACCCTCTTATTTAAAGGACACTTTTGACTTTTTGGAAAAAGTAAGATATGTTGAAGGGACTAGTCCAAAATATTCCCCTGGATTCTGCAAGCCTTGCATGGCATGCAGGATTAGTGCAGGAGTACCAGCAGGCAATATGTCTGCTGTGCGATCCAGGAATAACCTGTAGGGGCGTGCACGAGCGATCCTGCACGGACTCACCCCCTGTATGCAAATTACCCCATTTGCAGGAGAAATCCATGCAAATAAGGTGAATTTGCGATCCAGGAAGCTGGAAACCGGCCATGCAGGACTAGTGTAATCTGCAGAAATGCACTCCTCCAGTAACGGAGTACATTTCTGCAAATTCCAAAATGGAGCAATGACAGCTCTAAATAAAGGGTGCCTATCATTTAGAAAGCATGCCAATGGCCAAGTATAAGGCCATTGGCATGGAAAACAGCAACTTTTATTTTTTTTAGCCAATCTTGGCTGTTTAAGCATAGGGCAGCGGCAGACAGATCAGGGTGAAAATAAGCCTAAAATAAGCATTCTAACTAAAATCACTATTCTGCCATTATAGTCAATGGCAGACAGAAGACAACATGACCAGTGAATAGTGGTTGCTAAGGGGGGAGGCTCAGTGTGAGACATGTAGCTTTGCCTTAGCAGGCAATCCTATGCAAATAAGGGGAATGATAGTGAATCCCAGATTTCCCCGGCATGCTAGTCAGCTCCCAACAGTGTAAGAGTAGGAATAGCTTGATGCAAGCCTAGGAGTTAGCTGGCATCATGGGGGGGGGGGTGTCAGGCATATTGTAAGCAGATTGGAGCCATGTGGCTCAGGGTTGCTCCTAGCTTAGCACAGCTAGGCAAGGGAGTGTGTCTGAGACCGCCTAGAACTCTTTACATTGCCTAAGTGGGTGTGAGCGCTGAGCACCGGGTTTTAAAGAAAAAATAGTAAACCAGGAAATAGCAGCTCTGTGTACATTTGAGCACTGTGTTTGCGTGGCACGCCCCTGGGCTTAAACAGGAAGGCAATGGGAGGGGAAAACAGCAGTAGGAAGGTAATCTAGGAGAACTAGCATAGTTGTCAGGTGAAATGTACCATAATCAGCCAATTACAGAGGTAGCAGACCAGCCCAGCCCAGAACACAACAATAAACTATGCAAACACCTTCCCCTCTGGTTTTTCCCATCCTCTACACCACCGGTGTATACAAGTGGGGAACTTTTAACAAACAAAACAAGAAAATGATAGGGGCTGCAGCAGGCATCATGCAACAACACGTGGAAGAGGCTGAGGTTGGTGAGGATGTGAATGCTGTTGAACAACCCACAGTGAGGAGACGGAGAAGAGTGTACAAACCCAGGGTAACCTACCAGGGGCTACATGAGCTGGAGATAGTAGAGTGATATAGGGTGGACAGGGACCTCCTACAGCAAATTGTTGAGCGGTGCTGGTCACGCGTGACACACCGAACTGACAGAGGGGAACCCATCCCAGTGGATACCAAGGTATGTGTAGGCCTAGGAATACTAGCCACAGGTACCTCCCAAAGCTCAACTGGGGATATCATGGAGATCTCACAGGCATTAGCATCCAAAGTATTCCACCAGTTCCTGGATGCCATGTCAGCGCATACCAGTGAGCACATACAGTTCCTCAAAACCAATGAGGTGTTGGCCAGCAATATGCGTCTTGTCTAGCAAATAGTAGAATACCCTGAGGTAGTGGGAGCTATAGGCTGCACGCTCATATGCATCAAAGCACCACCCAGGGATCAGGGTAGGGGCTACATAAACTGCAAGGGCCTCCCCTCCATCAACTGCTAGGTCGTGTGCGAAGCCCAGGGCATTATAATGAATGTGTGTGCTGGCTGCCCTGGAAGCTATCATGATTCCCACATCTGGCATCTGACGCAGCTGTACCAGAGATTTGCCAATAGGGACATCCCTTACAGTTACCTAGTGGAGGATGCTGCTTACACACTGGAGCCGTGGCTGATGACACCCATCAGAAATGCACACACCTGAAGAAGTATGCCATAATGAGGCACATGCACAGACCAGACTTATAACAGAGCGTGTGTTTGGGATGCTCACGTCATGGTTCAAGTGCCCGGACACATCTGGTGGAGCCTTGCAGAACTCACCAGCTACATGTACTCAAATTGTTATGGTTTGTGCCATGCTACCAATATGATACTGTGGAAACCACAGCAGCAGGAACAGCACTGGGTAGGGCCACACAGGCCCCCACCAATGCCAAGGCCTGCAAAGGCACAGAGTGACTCAGAAGAGAAACAACCTATGCCTGCCCCAGTAGGCAGATGGAGGTGTGCCCAGTATGCCCTTGCCATGGCAAAGATGCAACACATAGTGCATACACTGACACAGTAGGGACCCAGGGAATGACACCTCTCTCTGACTCACACATACAGTAAAAGGGATGCCAAACATTACACTACCTGTGCTCAACCATGTATAGGGAGTGTACTCTGTGCATCCAATATAGGCAGCCCTCCAGCACCATTCTCAATATTGGCACACCCACAAGCTAAAGTCAATCAAACTACCAATTGCCGAATGGAGTAGAATGTGTCATTACCTGTATCTATGGTATGGATGTGAGCATGCAAGGGAATCGGGTGGCTGAATGGTATGCCAGCAGATATTAGACACCCATAGTTGCACCATGACATCTGTAACAAATACTGGAGTCACCATAGTAACTAGTGCTACACAGGGTGACAAAACCCACTGCATGAAATGTGCTGGGTGACATGTGTATCCATATGACTCACACATACCAGTCAGGGGGTTCATATACCCAACAACAGTCTCAGCCAGCAGGACAGGTGTAGACAATCACAAGCAGAGGCTGTGCTATGGCCTGTGAATGATGCCTATGGGTATCCTCCTCCCCAGGCCTACACAGACAGACTACAGCAGTTCAGGTAGTGGGATGTTAGTTCTGAAGGGTAGGAAGTCAGACACTAATATGTAGGTCAACCAAAGCTAAGACCTGTAGTACACTGATATAACTCTAGTCAGCATGATAGGTTAGAATACAGAATAAAATGGAGTACCTGGCATACCAGTACAGTCATAGCAAATGTGTACAAGTGCCAGGTGTGCCCCCCCTATCCTAAGTTGGCATGTAGAAACAGTAAGGTGTGCCCCCCAATCCTGTGTAGACATGTTGAAACAGTCAGGTGTGTCCCCCACAATCCTATGTAGAAATGTAGTAACAGTCAGGTATACCCCCCATCTGCTATGTAGACATGTAGAAACAGTCAGGTGTGCCCCTTTCCCCCAATCCAGTACAGAAATGTAGTAACAGTCAGGTGTGCCCCCCCAGTCCTGTGTAGAAATGTAGTAACATGTATGAGTAGGTATAATATGACTGGAGCACAGATGCCCAGAGGTGGCCAAGGTAGCAGGATACATTGTAAGATTTGTACAATATGCAGGTCTGTGTATGTTAGGATGGTGTGTGTTTCATATTGTGGGAGAGTGGTCAGTATGTATGCCTGTTGAGGTAAGACCTGGTGGCCATTGCCCACTACTGCTGATGACAGCAACAAGTCCTCACAACTGCAGTGCCAAAGACCCAGCAGTATAACACATGCTAGCAGTAAGCCATTGTAAATGTATCGTGGTAATATGTGTCACCATCTGAAAGACTGACATGGCATGGCTGTTGGGCTAGATATACAAGCAGTACACAGGGGAAAGTTCCCCAGACATACAGTATATATTGTGTCACTGTGAAATGGAGACACCCTTGGAATTTTGCATACAATTATGCATCACAGTAACTGATCCTGTAGTAGAGTATACTGGTGATGTCTTGCCGAACACTTGCAGATCACAAAGGAGGTAGGACTGATGTATTGGGAAAAAGCTGACATACCTGCACATGCCAGCATAACTGGAATGCCCCATGTATATCTGTGTGTCAGATGCAAGTAGTGTCCATAGCACACATGCACCCAGCTCACACAAACACTACCCACAGGTACGTCTCTGGTCATATCCCTGCTGTGGGGAATGTGTACAGTACGATCCAACCTGTATATGGCAATAGCGGAAGAATGCAGCATGCAGTACAGGTGTTCCATGCAGGTGTGTCCCTAGCTGTAAGTTGCAGCCTGCCAGCATCCACATCACCTAATCAAGACTGATAGAAAGTATTTGCATGAGCACCTATCACACCTACCCTGTCACCACAGGGGAATATACCATATGGTGGTCTGAGACTGTAGGACAGACAAAATGCAACGGCTTGCCACATCTGGCCTGCAGCAGCACCTAATGTCCCACAGGCCTCTGCCAAAGGCCTGTGTCTCACACATACTACCAATGTATGTTATGTCATGCACTTCCAAATAACAACATACACTCCACATAAGCCATATGCAAGGCCATGTGGACAAACCAGAGTAACATGTCCACCATGTCCCACTGCATGAACTCTGGATCAACACTAACACACACCTGTGATGGGGTGATACCCTTAAGGAAAGTATCAGAGAATGGTATGCATAATGTATGGAAGAGGTTAGAATAACAGAGGGTGGGGTGGGAGCATGGGCAGCATGGAATGTGCAGGGTCTGACACCAAGCTGTGTGCCCACACTATCCCTGGCTGCAAGCACATAAATGGATGGCTACACACCTGCTTGTAAACCACAATAGGGGTAATGTCCCGACCCATGGCCCCTGCCTCTGGGTAACCTGTGTGAATCTGTACAGCTGTGAGGCATTGCCACTGCAAGATAAGCCCATACTGTCATGTCGATGGATGTACAAGTATGGGATCCTCTGCTAGCAGTGTACCAAGGTGCTGAACTGGATACACAGACCCAGCAGCAAGTGTCTGCAGCTCCCCCTCCAGAATGGCATAACTTACCATGAATATGTAGGTGTCTGCCCACAATACTGGACACAGCTGCAGTCACCCTTGTCCCCCAAGATATCACTGTGACCAAGAATGTCCATCTAACCATACATGCGGACAGAAAACATCACTGTGTATAACAGTACACATGTCGGAATATCTCTGCCAACAGCAGTACCATGCAGCTGAAGCAGCACAGACACACTTACCTACAGTACACACTATCCCCTGCACAGTTTGTTCCCATATTGCCAAATGATCGATGGATACCCTGTAGAAACAAGTTTGCTACCTGTAGGTGTACAACACAAAGGTCTTCACTGGGGTACAAAGTACCTGGAATCGATCCATACATTCAGTACAGAAGGCCATACTGGGCATGCTCACACACTTAGAGTAATGAAAGCAATGTCAGACAACAACATACTGAAAGGTCATAGTGGGCATGTTCACATACTTAAATAAATGAAGCCCATGTCTGCAAACAACAGTGGACCAAAATGAAGCCCATGTCTGCAAACAACAGTGGACCAGACATATCTTGCAGTTGCAGATGTTAATGCAGACACTCCTCAGTATGCTCCACTCATGCTTTGCACACACAGTGTATAGGAATACAGGCATATATCCAAGGACAACACTCTATAATAAGCTAAAAGTAGCTGTACATAGATGTGTAGAAGAGAGTGACTGTGACAAGGAGCCATCCATTATGAAGCCTGTCCCATCCAGCACACAGCCAAATGGCTACAACCACATGAGGTTCAGATGTCACTCACTGTAGACATTAGCCACCGGTATCTGTCAGCATTACGGACTATGTAGTGCAAGTGCTAGCTGTGCAACATGACTGAAGTAGTCATATAGCAGGTTTATACATGTACCTGTGGAATATAACCCTGTGTGTGACCACATGTGGTGTGTTAACCTCTAGATGAATGGGTTATGGCCCATGCACACACACTGCCCTCCCCATAGCCCTACTATGACAAGTCTGCTGAGGTCATCCACTGTGAAATACACCTTTGGGAAAGTTGTAGACCAATAATCTCCATGGTGCGTCCTATAACTGCATACTGCTGTAGGGTGATAAACTAGTTAGGTAGGAGTTCTAATCCCAGACATGGCAACTGTGTGTATGCGTGCGTGTGTGTGTGTGTGTGTGTGTGTGTGTGTGTGTGTGTGTGTGTGTGTGTGTAGAGAGAGAGCAATGCTTTTTAGGCTAGTCACACTCACTAGAAATCAAATGCCCTATGTTGGCAAGGCTGCTGATGTCATTCATTGTGGAATACACCTTTCAGAAAGCTGTAGCCTAGTAATCTCTGTGGTGCGTTCTATAACTGTGTACTGCTATAGTGTAACAAAATAGTTAGGTAGGAGTTCTAATCCCAGACATGGCAACTCTGTGTGTGTGTGTGTGTGTGTGTGTGTGTGTGTGTGTGTGTGTGTGTGTGTGTGTGTGTGTGTGTGTGTGTGTGTGTGTGTGTGTGTGTGAGTGTGTCTCTCTCTGTGTGGAGAGCAATGCTTTTGATGCTAGTCACACTCAGTACAATTCAAATGCCCTACACTGGCAAGGCTGCTGATGTCATTCACTGTGAAATACACCTTTTGGAAAGCTGTAGCCCAGTAATCTCCATGGCACATCCTATTACTGTGTACCGCTGTAGTGTGATACAACAGTTAGGTTGGAGTTCTAATCTTAGACATGGAAAATGTGCGTGTGTGTCTCTGTGTAGAGAGCAATGCTTTTTAGTCTAGTCACACCCACTACAATTCAAATGCCCTACTTTGGCAAGGCTGCTGATATCATTCACTGTGAAATATACCTTTGGGTAAGGAATACTCCAGTAATCCCTGTGGTACATCCTATAACAGCTTCATGCTGTAGTGTGATGTAGAACTCTGGTAGGGGTTCTATTCCCACACATGGCAGTTGTGGATATTTTGTGTGCATTTCTATGCCTCTGTAGGGAGCAATGCATTTTGGGCTAGTCGCACTCATTACAATTCAAATGCACTACTTTGGCAATCCTGCTGATGTCATGCACTGTGAAATACATCTTTGGGGAAGGAGCACTGCAGTAATCTCTGTGGAGTGTCCTATAAATGTGTAGTGCTGTAGTGCAATATACAAGATAAGCAGAAGTTCTAATCCCAGACATGTCAAGGGGTGTGTGTCTTTGTGTGTGTCATTCATATCCTGTGTGGAGGTGGGTGTGGGTGTGCAACAACTGGAATCAATGCGGAGCGGGTTTTTCAAAATTCTTATATGGTGACCCTAGTATATATCACAATGTCCACAGTACAAGGATAACAGATGTGAAATAGCCGAGAGGCTGCGGTACAAATCCATACCCCTACATGTGACATCAAGGCCAGCCAAACAATGCTAGAAACCTTTGTATTACCCAGAGAATACTCTCAACCCTTGTCTCATACACACACACACACACACACACACACACACACACACACACACACACACACACACACACACACACACACACACACTCACACTCACACACATGCCTAGGCAACAGCCGCTATGTTGGTAGTACCCTGCATATTGCCCACTGACAGTAACCATGGTGTGATTGCAGTGGGCTACAGAGGGCATAGCATCCTGTCCATCAGTCCAATAGGCACATACATGCTGACAGTGCACCTCCCCCATGTTCCCCACTGGACACCTGCAACACCTGTGGTGCCATCAAATGTGACCCACAAAGGACATACCATGCCTGAAAAAATATGCCCTATATTGACATATGCAACTGACTCCAGGGAATAACGGTATCATGCTAAAAATGTAGGTGCAGGGTCAACCTGCTGTCCATTAACAGCTCCTGCCACATGAGGCCAGGACTGTCACATCTGATGATAGCAATCTGTGTACACAACATGGGCCAGAAATGCCAGGTACAGTTCCACATGTCACTGTACATGCATGTGGGAGGTGTGCACATCCCAGACTCCATCCATGTTATGGACTAAGGAACACATACATGGCAAGCAATGCACAGCATTGGCCACACGCAATAGTCACCCAGGTGACTGGATGGTGAATACAATACCTGCCTCTGTGGGCAAATCCAGACACTACACCCCTGAGCCACAATGCAGATCATTGTCATGTGGCCTGATGCCAAGGTATATCCATCACCTAGCCTTGCATACCCATCTGGCACAGTCGACCACTGCACACCCATGAAGCAATAAACACATGCAAGACAGTACTGGCACCCTGTATCTGTGTGTGTGTGTGTTGTATGATGTGTATGACCACATTCACACTCACGACAACCTCCATTCACATACTGAAGCATGCCATCTGATGTCAGACACCTCCACATACTTTTTGCCCATATAAACTCCATATGTGCCCTGTGATGCATGTGATACCTGCACAGTACTGTGTTGTGACAATCTCACTAGTGATGAGTTGTATTCCTGGCCCTGCCAAGTGTGTCAATGTGTGTGTCCCTGTGAGGGTGTGGCTGTGTTGACTCTGACACCTTTTCCATGGGGACAGGCAAGTGTACTACACCTACTGTATAGTTACCATATTCCTGTTGCAGATGCCACTCACCATCACATATATGTTTTGAGGGCTCCTCAACATGTAACCTATGTGGTGCATGCAGTAACTGCATAGACATGTTATAGCACTACATAGTCGCCAGGGGTTTGATACCCTGTACTGGTAGGTGTGTGACACAAACATGCTTATGTTTTACTCTCTCACCCCTCCCTGACTTTTCTTTGCCTCTGTCTGCCTCTCTCACTCCCTCTCTGTTTTTTCTTTGCCTCTGTCTGCCTCTCTCACTCCCTCTCTGGTGGATTTGGAGACTTACACTTGCTTTGCTTAGGCAGCAGCATGTGTATTTTAAGTGATGCTCCTAATCTCCTGAAGGCCTCTGCACAAATTGCAGCCCTCCTCTAGCTGATTGCATGTGGAACAGCTGTAGTAACATTCCCATAGCCAATTGCATGGAAACACACTCCAATATCTAGGAACATCATGTTGGTGTTGGACCTTTCATTCACTGTGAGCAGGAACTCGATCTGTTGTTTGGCAAACAGTGTCTCAGATGGATTAGGGAATTACCTCTAACAACATACACTGTGGAAACAGGCCAACACACAGGAGAGGGATGTGCCTGACCTGACTACAGACTGTAAGTGCTGCTATACTGCATTTGGCATAATGTTGGTTAAACAGGGTTTGTGTGAATATGGCTGTCCTACATGTTTTAATACCTGCCATGTCAGTGCTATGTTTAAGAGGAAACCCCCATCTGTAGGGTCATCTGTAGATTGGGTAATGTGTAGTGCCTATTGTTTCATGTGTCATCCACAGAGCACCTATCTGTGAACTGCAGAAGGTAGCATGAGGATTGCAGCCTGTAGTTGGTGACAGCCGTAAGAGTTACTGATTTCATATCCCTCATAGGACATATGTTTCAACAAACCCTGTTACAACAGTAAATGTATGAGGTTATCACAGCAACATGTTAATATTGGCCCTATGTGCCTCCAGCCACAACTCTATCAACCTTTGTACATATGTCATGCAGTAAGAGGTGCATATGTGCTGTACACCATAATAAGTGACATCATATCTGGTAATAAGCCAGTGAGATATCAGTCTGCGACACATGTTATGTATAGTAGGGGTTATATTTGATGACATAACCTGGACATTCTTTGGTTGTGTGTACAGCACTGAGGTCTATGTACTTATCGTGATTGTTGATAGTGTGTGTATTGTTAATATGTACCTTGGCCTGTGTACAGACTGCAGTAGATGTCATTGTTCTTGGTCCTGGTCTATCTGATTTTACATGCTGCTCCACTGTATGTTACCCTATCAGCTTACACGTTTGTAGGGCCAAACACACACATATTCCATACCACAGACAGGCATCGGACCACACTGTGTAGCGGGCCAGTATATGTAGGGTTAGTGTGTGAGTGGCACATATGAGGATGGTGTTGAACAGATAGTCCATATACTGTAATATTATGCCAGCTTACCACATGTGGCTGTGTTCACATTGGTTGTGGTTATGCACTTTCACACAGGTGTCTGTTACTCTGTGCTGTGACATGCCTGTAGAGCCTGCTATATATGCAGGTACATGTGTATTCCCCTATAGGAACTGTTGGCCAGTGTTGAGCCAGTAGGCCTGTAGCCTGCACAATGCTTTGTTACATGCCTAGCAGCTTAGTTTACTTACCCAGTGAGATGTCATGTCCAGATACTTGCCAGATTTACTGCTGCCAGGCCACCATAACACTCATGTATGTCAGACAAAGCAGTGGGATTCAGTACAGATATATGTCACTAACTAGTGGGTAGTATGTGGCCATGGCACCTCTGTACTATCAGTTATTATGTGTCAGGACAGACTGGAGTGTGTGAATGCATAACCTATGGGGGCAAATGTATACCAGTAGGTATGTGTTATACCCATCTACATGGCTAACATCCACATTGTCCAGCTTGGTCCACATGTCTTACACTAAGGGGTTTGGCGTATACCTCTGGATTGTCCAGAGTGTGTCAGGCTGTCTACATATATTGGCAAATATCTCTGATGTAGTCCATAGGAGCATTACTGTGCTAGAAGTGGTACTGTACTATGATGTCCTTAGGATGTCTGTCAGTAGCCAGTGGTGCACTTTATAAAAGCAGATGTGACCTCCCACACACACCATGTCTGTGAAGACAATTCCTATTACAGTAGCAACAGTCTACAAATATACCTGCAATATATACCTGACATCCCCTTACACTATGAAGTTGCAACTATAGGGACTGAGGTAGTGCTCCACAACATGTTCAGGACATATGGTGAGCATATATGTATATATAATTATCTATATATATATATATATATATATATATATATATATATATATATATATACACACATATACATATCAACATACATAGATGGATATGTATATGTACATAGATATACATATAAACACGCAGATATATACATATGCAGAGCAATATATGTCTACACATATACAGATAGAGATATGTATACATAACTAGGCATATCTGTACACATAAGATGTGCATATGTATAT
The DNA here is from genome assembly GCF_019279795.1 of Protopterus annectens. Classification (NCBI taxonomy): domain Eukaryota; kingdom Metazoa; phylum Chordata; order Ceratodontiformes; family Protopteridae; genus Protopterus; species Protopterus annectens. The sequence continues at coordinate 305,815,354 of NC_056730.1, read as the reverse complement.
AGCTATATAGACATATATATAGCTATATATATATATATATATATATATATATATATATATATATATACATATATAAATATATATACATATGTGTATATATATATATATATATATATATATATATATATATATATATATATATAAATATATATGTACATATGAAGAGATATACATGTGGACATATATATGTTGCACTATGCAGATATGTATACACTCATGTGCATGTACATGTAGACATATATAGACCTATTATATGTATATAACCATATTCCTGTCATATGTAAACCTCACGGTTGTGTATACCCTCCCAGATGTATCAAACCATATGCATCTGCTATGTGTTCATTATGATAAACAACATATGTGATGCAACAGTCATATTAATAGCAAGGACTACACAATGGTCATGGTGTAGTGGTTAAATGTTGTAACTTTAGTGTACAGGGTCCTGGCTTCAAGACCTACAAGAGCTGTTCATTTTGTTGCTGGGCAGGACAAGGGCTGTCAGGTACAGAGTGGTTAAGGCAGTTTTACGAAGCTTGAAGTGCGTTTGTGCAGGTTTGCGTGAAGCTAAGTAGTACTGAGCTATGGGTAAATGTACAGGCGCTTACACAGTGTAAGCTTCGCTTACCACTGCACAAATCAGCTCAGCTGTTCTATTACAGCAATGTTGATACTTGCTAACCATGTCTTAGCCATGGTAACCAGGTCACACCACCTATCTGATAATCTGTAATTAGTGTATGTAATGCCATGTACAATACATGCGCCTATGTGCTGTCATTACAGTAGCAAGTGGTGTGAGTGTCATGTTTGGGACACAGACATATATGAGGCCTGTACAGCACTATCTGTGTGAATGTGTTGCATACAGGTGTTATAGCCCAGGGTACGTGCTGTCACCCTGGCATGTAGTGTATCATGGCAATACTACTGTTGACAGTGCTTACCCAGGCAAGAGCAGAGTGCTAAATGTAGTACTGACAACAGGCACACCTGCAGGCATAGCTAGACACTGAGGCCTCCCTGTTGTATCTCAGGTGTGTGAGCTGTGTCACAGTATATACCCCTTACTGGGTAATGATCCGTCATGTGGAATGTAACTGTAGACTACCGTATGTACAGCACATGTTAGGGAGGGCTTCTGACATGTAGTTATGGCATGCATATTGTTGTCCGACATCTATCTGTCAACACACTCATGCCACTGCATAGCTACTTCCAAGCTGATGACTGTCAGTCCCTGTACAGATGTGCAGATGACAGGTATCTAGCTGGGATATGTACAGGCAACCTAAGCTTGATTGACACTGACATGTCTGCCCAGCTGTGCAAGAACTGGCACATATAGGAGATGTCACCCTGTATGCACCACATTCCACGGGTACCTCCACTACACTAACATAGTCAACAGAACATGCTTGGGTACAGGTCTCCATCACAGACACTAACCATGTGTTGTAATGCATGTTGCATATATGTCAACATGATCATCTCAGTGGCCATGTGCAGGGGGTACCTGGAGGATTGGCTGATGCATGGCATTCTCACCCTGAGGATCACCACAGTAGCGTCTGCTGATAAATTGCCCACTGCCACCTGGCAGGTGGCAGGATACCACTGTACACACAACTCCTACACAACCCATCTCCCCTTGGACAATAGCTAGGTACACAGCTATGACCACTTGCAGTGATGCACCTCTGTACTGACACATGTGTATGTGTGCATGACTGAGTATAGCAGTGTCTTTGTGTTACCACATCTGTACTTGGGAATTCCATGAGGGCTTTCACAACCAACACAACACCCATTGCCATAGTTAGTAGTGGCTGCTGGTGTATGGGACATTACATGTACCCTGTTAAGCTCCCCCCCATACTGGCTACGTGAGCCTTACAGTACCAGCCCAACAGTGTTTTACAATGGGTTAATAGGCATGCGATACCCGTTGTGTTCTGGCATGTGTGTGTAGCTGTGCATGTCCATATATCTGTAGGGTACAGCATTCCAAGGCCACATACTCCTATTACAATACCCATTGCCACAGAGTAGTACAGATAGTGTTGCTGCTGCCCATAGGTGAGGCATGACAATTCAACTCCCTACTATGTGTGTAGCATGTGCATTAGATGCATATCCTTGTAGTACCACTGTTGGGGTATACTGTGGGTTGTATCGCAGTCACGGCCAATGTGTGATGGTGGGTATGGCAGAGTGTCAACATGGGTTTCAGAGAGTGCAATATCCACTGGGTTACACTGTCATTACACCAAGCTAAACCCGGTATATGTCCCATGTACCATGTTATGGTTGCCACTGTCAAAATCAACCTTACAGGTAACTGATACCACAATCCAAGCCAATTATGCATGTGTAGTGTGTAGCCTACCTGTAACAAATTGGACATACGGCCAAGTTAGTTAGCAGTGATAGGCCCTAGTAACTCAGATGTGTGGCTGGCTGTTATGTGTCTGTTAGTGTGCATATGATGGTATGTCACACTATGTATTGTCCATATACACCCATTACATCCCCCATTAGCATACTGTACATGTCTGGAGATGTTCTGCATGTAACATGTGCCCTGGGACACACCTCACCCAAAACACTGTGTCGTGTGTGCAATGTAAACCACACACTTCAGTATCACTACATAGCTAGATAGGGGTCTAGTCCCAGTGTTTCCAAGTAACAGTGTGCGTGTATGTGGATGGGTCTACATCAGGTTGCAGGGTATACATGCCTCAGCAGGTCACCTGTCCATGTGGCACAGGCAATAACCATTTTAGTAACCTGAGACATGTGTTCAACTGCACCCCAGATATGTCACAGCCATGGTGTCACCATAGTGCCATACCCTGTTGTGGAATATGACTGCAGACCATCCTCGTGCTGACACATGTACACTTACAACATAAATGGATAACATTACAGGTACTGCAATCAACCAGTGTTACTAACAGCCATAATGCATCATTGCTGGACAGCTACACTACCTGCCATATATGCATTACACTTTACTCCTTACAAAATGTTACACTGCAGTACTGTGGTACACTGTAGTACAGTCACTGTGTGCATCAGAACCATATTAGCCTGTCCCTGCATTGATGGTATGGACGACAGGGATGTGGCACAGGTATCATCATATGCACAGGGGATCCTTGTGCTGACACATGTCCACCTACAACACTAATGAATAACATTTTAGAGACCACAACCAAACAGTGTTACTTACAGGTATAAGGCATCATTGCTGGATGGCTACACTACCTGACATATATGTATTGCACTTTACTCCCTACAACATATTACACTGCAGTACTGTGGTACAGTGTAGTACAGTCACCGTCTGCATCAGAAATATATTAGCCTGTCCCTGCATTGATGGTATGGATGACAGGGATGTGGCACAGGTATTATCATATGCAGAGGGTGTGATGCTTGGTTTCCAGAGACCGAGGGTGCACCATATATTTGACACCTTGTATGTGGGTGAGGGGTGTACTGTGTTGAGCTGGGTGTAGTGCTGTGGTGTGTGTAGGTATGGGGTTGCCCTAGGTCTGTTTGCAAAGTGTGTGGGTATGCATGCACACAGTTCTGCCATGTGGCTGCCCTACACAGGTGTTTATGGACAGCTGCAGACCACCTGGCAGGGTGTGCAGTTCACTGCCTCCAGCCAAAGACATGTGGACTGTGCCAGCCAGGGGTTCCATGGGCACGTCCAGATACAGGCTTCGATGTGCTACTCTCACTTGCTGATGACAAATGTCAACTGGTACCAGGCCCATCCTGGGACTGGCCCGGACCACATGCACGTGGCCTGCTGTGGTGTGGTGTGGACAGCACCCCCCCCGCACTGCCAGAGCTGGTACTGCCACTAATGGAGCTCCTTGGTATCCTAGCACATCCATGTTGACTACCAGCTGTTGGTGTTGCTGGCCTACATTAATGCAGCCATCGCCACATTCTCACCACATGTTGAAGCACGGGCACACCACGGCCAATGAGGGCCATCATCTCACCATGCCGTCTATTCATGTGCTTGATATAAGCATGGATGGCACCAGACAGTTCACAGATGTTGTCACTTACAGATGCAAGAGCAGCCCTCTGCAGCCTCAGGCTCTGTCTCGTGTAATGTTCCATACATGCCTGGGCCGCTATGACAGCCTGAAACATGCACCTGCTGGTACCAGCTATGTGACTTCTGCCAGAAGCATGATGTCCAATGGCCCTACCATGAGCACCCTGGGGCATCTACCAATGTGGTGCCGTGCCGGACATCCCAATATGCCTGCTGCGACCGAGCACAGTAGGTTTGGTTACCACACTTTTCTGTGCACTGGCACCAAACATCAGCTTTTCTTCCGCTATGGCCACTGGTGACAGGGTATGTATAGGCACTGAAACTGTGTGCGGGATAGGGAGTACCTAGTGTCTACCTTCCCTCTCAATGCCTGTTCCATGCTACAGACCATATTATACTGTCAGCTGTTCTGTGATTACACACATGAGAGCTATTTCTGGTGTGCAATGTGGCAGTCCATGTCCATGTACTGCACAGTCCCAAAAGGAGGTACTGCTGTATGAACACCCCACAATCTCACATGTGCATACATAGCCCCCCACACAAACACACACATGGACACAGGCATCCTACATGCATCAACCACCCTCCACTTCACCAGAGTGACCCTACAGACAAACCAACTAACCAGCAGGATGCACACACACATACACACACACACACACACACACACACACACACACACACACACACACACACACACACACAGGTGAGGTTGCACAACAATAGTACATACAGTCCTCCTATTACCCATCTGTCAACATGCAGAACATATAGTACCCGACAGCATGCAGTGCAGCTATATTCAATCCATGCTGGCAACAGTATATATGTGTGTGATGCATGTGCTGTATCACTAGGTGAACCCCTTTCCTCTGGATACCACTGCGCCCATGAACATGGTATTTCTGTGTACCTGTTCTGCAACCTGCCATGTACTGTGCACCAAACCTCACAGGTGTACAACCCATTGTGGAATGTGCAGTACTATGTCAGTTATGTCAGCTTTAATGCTCATAGCCCCTATGTTTTCCAGCAACACATACCTGGGATGATATGTGGACAGATGTCATTTGTGAATGCTTGATGCCTGATATACAGCTCTCAACATCAGCAGACCATGTATGACCAATCCAATACTCTTACACTAACAAACAGCAAAGCATACCATGGCTATTGGGTGTCTACACACCCTTCCTGATATGATGCACCCATCCATGATCTGCATCGAGACCACATCACTGCATATCTTAACAGTACATGTGCCCAATATGTGACATATGTCCTGTACTTTCACATGCAGTGTCTACGGAATGTGTTAAGTGTGTGGATGCTGACCATGATGCATACACTCCATTTGGGCAGATGTGAGCTATGACGGTTTGGTGCACCTCTTGTTCGTGTACTACAGCAGTCAGTACTCCTGGCAGGGCTATACCAGTGTGGACCATCTGCAATTGCCAGTGTATGTTCAGTCTGCTCTACACATGTCCCTCTAGTCTACATGATTGCAAGGTCTATTCATGTGCACATCCCTTGGTGTTCACACATTGCCGTCACTATTGCTGTGGGGGTAGGGTTACATCTGCCACAGGTCCTGCACCTGACTATGTGTAGATACTGCCATTCTTAGCATCCTTAAGATCCCTGCTGCAGTGCAGTTGTGTGTCATGCTGGCACCCCCCTCCTTCAGCTTTTTTGCAGATGCATGACAAGTAAGGCCTACACGTATGTCACTTTGCAGTGTCCCATACATTGAACACCACATGTTACAGCCTAGTCCCAGCTGATTATGTGGACTACTGTAATGCCTTATGCCAGAGTGTATCTCTGCAGCAGTTGACATTGTCCTACAGATATATACACTGGTGTTGCACTGTATATGGGTGTTGTTCCAAACATGTCCCTACTGTAGACCATGTTTCCCACCATTATGTTACTCCCTGTGGACACATTCCTCAATGACAGGATGCTCGTTATCATGCAGGTGTCTGACATACCCTTCTGATACCCCATCATGGTCACCCCTGTGATGCTGTGCATTTCACAGCAACAATACGTGCATATGTACAGCATGCATTCTGGGTAGGTGTGTTAGATGTGTGCATGGAATATACCATCACCATTACATACCTGGTGTGTTGGCAAGCATCTACATAAGCCATACTCATTGGCTACAGGCTGTTGCCTTGGTGGTATCACGGAGGGAATCTACATAAGAGGGTGTGAGATACAATGTCAGTGGCCTCACCTCTGGCAGTGCTACAGGGTGGGTGAAGGATTACAATACATCAACAGCACATTTCCACAATACTACCACATATGGACATTTGTTTATCACTGTTATGCAGCAATACAATATACCTATGATATGTCAGATATGCATGATCTACCTGTACCGATGAAGATGTATACACAACAGTGGTCTACTGATGTGCCCTGTGGCCTTACCTGCATGCTCCTCAGCCAGTGTGTGGGTGGCACTCACCTCCACAAAGGTGTCTGGTGGTTGGTGGCTGGCCAGGAGCACCTCCACACGTGTCGGGGGGATGGATGGCATGGCCTCCCCCTGTGGGAAGGTGATCCCCCAGACAGCAGCAGCACGATGACAGGAATTGCAAAGCAGATGAGTACAATGATGCCGGACCTGCTCATAACTGCAGTTATGCAGTCCAACATCATTGACCCTGTGGAGTAGGTCATTCCACAGGCAGTCTGCTCCTGCTGGTCATGGGTGGCCAGGCCAAACAGCACAGGGTAGTGCTGGATTAAATACATGATCAACACTTCATTTCAAGCAGCTGAATATGTTGGCAGATGTGCATGTGACATCTTGGCTGAAAGACATAAAGATGGAAACAGGTCTAAGCAACTCATACAGCAAGGTTACCACAGTTCTTAATACACATCTCTGTCACCCCCCCCCCACCATATCAGCAACAACAAACTGTACACACAACTCATTAGGTATGGCTACAGCTAACCTACCAGTGGGACAGATATTGTGTTGTACCACACTTTCTGGTATGTGTTTGTAGCCATGTTCCCTGTGTGGATATTATCATTGCTGGCCTGTTACAGACTATTCACCTGCATGCCATTGTCAGGGCCACTATGGTTCCATATATGCCTGTGGTATGGCTGCTTTGTGATTGCTGCACATCTGATATTCTGTGTTATTGGGGATATCTATGTATGCTGTTGGACATGTTCTGGGATTGTGTAGACTATTACTACCAACATATGTTCTATAACAGTGACACAATAGCATGTATATGTACTATTGTCCAGCAGAACCACCTCTACAAACCCATCTGGCCATGTTACCTGGCCATATTACATGTGTGTCCCACCCTGGGGCCTCGTCATGTACTGGTCCAGCAATACCATCAGGTGGAACCTACCCAAGGGATGTTGCCCCCCCCCGGGGCACACATAGACATGTTCCTGTCCCTTGAGGTCAGGTCCAGGGTCTGTTCCATAACATGCTCCACAGACACATGTGGGATGTGCTACATCACTCTGAAGCACCCAGTACACATTCACAGGGCCGACATGCTCCTCCTGCTCAGCTTCCAGGCCAGGCACCTTCAGCACATGGACTGCTATTGTGAGTAGCAGTGGGTGGGAGGCTTGTTTACATTGTGTCCATATTGGGGCCCATGGGGCATCCACATCACAGACCACACACACCATCCAGGGTGTTTACTCACCACATGTATCACATAGCACCCCTGTAGACTGTCCTCTATATCTACCAACCCTGACCACCTCCACAACTATACCTGTCATACTTCCCCATATTACCATTCCATACTTCACAGACGAGGGCAATGTGGTCCCAACAAGGGATTAACATGTGACATACCCATCCATGTTGCACACACTGCCAGCTGTAGATATCTGTGTGTATTGCTATGTGTGCTGTTTCCTCGCACATAGCATGCAGCACTGTGGTAGTAATATAGGGACATGTATTTACATACATATATGTTTGTGTGTGTGTTTGTATATATGTAGACATGTGTATATAGATATCTATATATGTGTAGATATATGTGATATATATATATATGTGCTTATATATATATATATATATATATATATATATATATATATATATATATATATATATTTATATATTATATATGTGTACATATGTGCACATATGCATACCTATATGTGGGATACATTCAGACATCAGGTCCACAATCTCACAACACCTTCCTGCACAGCGGCACACTTCTGCCTTGCTACAACACAGACAGGTGCCACATATGTGTTTACTCCCTGATAATATTGTGCTTGACCATTCTGCAGATTTTTCCTCATGTAAATATGTATATACTATCGAATGACCAACCATTTTCATATAAGACCACAACTCCTGTGAGACTGAACACTATAATTGTATCCTTGTATTTTGCTTTTGTATACTCTATCCATTTAACACTAGTGTTTTTCTTTCAATTTTTTTGTGTGACCTTAGTATCTAAAGTATCTCTTAGATATAATTCCCATTATTAATTCAAACTACTGTTGTATCTAGGTTATTTTTACATCAGGTTTTTCCCTACTGGAATACAGAATATAAAATCCTAGGTATGTAATATGTTATAAAGTTTTGTAATGTACCACTTTCTACAGTAAATATCTTTGTCTTGTCTTATTTGGTTGTTGTATGTGGAGCTCTTCTCCCCGGGCCTCCACTGAAAATAGACATATATCCAGCTGGACTAGCCTGGTCAACCAATGTAAAATAAATAAAATAAAAATAAAAAAATAAATATGGACACAGCCTGACATTAGGGGGGTATATGTAGGACCAGATTGCAGGTATCCCTATTACACACCTATGGCATTCTTGCATGCTACATTACAGATTAACCTGAGTATCCTGCAAGGGGTGGGCTTTGGATCCCACATGTCCATAATGGCATTACTTCCACCACCAGTTATTGGCCACATAATATACATAATTCCCATTACACAACACACACTAAGATGGCTTACATCTTGTCAGTCAGTGCTAATCTGCACAGTTGATGGCTATGGCCCATTACCCACAGGGACAGACACTATTGTCCATAGCAGTTGTTCAGTTGAACATCATTACAACAACACCTGATGACACATATACATCATTCAACATCATCTATCCCATTATTATGGATCCACTACTACATTTAGTTACATGCATATATAGTTCACATACCTGTTGTTGGAATGATGTCTGTCCTGGATAGTTTGCTGGATGTAATTATATTTATTTATCTTTTTGCTGTGGCTTTGGCTTTCACTTCCACTTCCACTTTCACTCCCTCTATCTCTGTTTCTCTCTCTTTCTCTTAGTCCTTTCCAGTAAATGGATTGAGCTGCTTTGAATAGACTGCAGCATGGATTTTGTAGGTGATGCACATGATCAGGTGATGGCATCTGCAGCAATCAGTGTCCTCCACTTGCTACCTGCATGCAGCTTGCTGTATAGTACTTCCAATTACCACTGTCATGGCAACCACCTACTATAAATCCCTACATCATGTAGGCACGGTCCCTTTACCTTTCCTGTGTGATGGACATCCTTCCAGTGTATGGGCATCACTGTTACAGACAGCAGGTAGCAATACCTCTTACAGGGGAACCTGCACATTCAGGCCAGCTATGTATTTGTAGGAGATTCCAGAACTACAGCCAGAGTGTGAGTAGAGTTGTTGTATGCATTGTATAGCACTGGTGTTGCAGAGTTTGTGTGTACATACTAGTTTAGCTTGGAATGCAATCTGTCTGAATAGCTCTCAACTGTTGGCCTATCCTCTTGATGGCCAGAGGTGTACCTATCATGTTTTGTCTGTCCACCACACAGGTCTTTTGTCAGTTATTTCACTGGCAGTGTGTGTGTTGAGTGCTATCAGTTCATGGCTACATCCATTTCTCTTTCAAACTTCATATTCCTGACTAAGGGTATGTTGCAGACTATGCTGTAACACCAGCAACTTGCTTAGTGTATGATAACAGTTTTCCACACACAGGCCTGTGTTCCAGCCTCTGTCCTCCACCTACATACCAGGCTTTGCAGATATGATATGCTGTCAGGGGTTGTTCTGCAATGGGCTGTCAGTATGTCATGCTGCCATTTCTGCAATCAGTCTACTGCTGTTGTGTCCCCCACACATATGGTGGGGTTGGGCCATATATGTGTGGGGTTCACCTACGCAATTCATGTGTGCCCTTATGCACTCCAGAAGCCAGTGTATGTAACAGTGGTATATGGCCCTGGATTATTCAGTCTAGGGGGGGTGCAACATAACTAACCTAGGCTGTTACAACATGTGGGGGTATCGGGGTAAGCTGCCTTAAGGTATCTGGATGTACATTACCATACAATCCTGCTTAGGTAAATGCAGGCCTACTGCCTCCTGCCATACAGACTGTTCTGTTTGTCAGTGTGCTTATGATGGTGTCAGTTATGCCTTGTCATGTAACAGTTACATCCCATTGTGTCAGCTGAGGTTTTTAACCCCTAGGGATTGTGTACAGAGTGTAGATAGAGGCCGCTGAACTATACATCTGCATTACTTACTGTTGATTGTTTGGTATCCTGTGGCCCAGTCTGTCTTTACTATTGTACTACTTGAAGGCCTCGGCCTGGACAGCAACATTTGTAAACCTTTCCAGACTACTGTATTAGTATAAATGTTTCACAGTAGCATTACTCTGTTTATATGGATGTCAGTGTCTAAACAGCTATATGACATGGCATATACAACTGTAATAGTACACAAATAAAGCTTTCCCATGTATGGAAACCTATGTGTGGTGTTATATCCTTTGACCTCTCTGTGGGTATATGTTGCAGGCAATGATTGTCATTTGTATGGGTGGCTCATACAGTGTCCAGTTGGTAAGGTGGTAACTGTTGGCATAGAGGCTGTTCCGTATTGTGTGCACCTTCTACATATGTATCTTACTATACATATCTCTGAGTGTGTCTGTGTAGTTACATATATATATATAAAAAAAAAAAAAAAATATATATATATATATATATATATATATATATATATATATATATATATATATATATATATATATATCTGCATATGTATCTGCCTATATGTATCCTAGGGTTGTTGTTTGCCTCCACATTGTACATTCCCAATGGGAGTCTGACTGTACTGCATGATATGTTACTGATACCAGCCTGACATCATACAGGTGGGATGGAGTACTGTTAACAACTTGTGCCCATGTCGTGCCAGGTCCTGATAATGGGATCTGCAAGAGTTGGTAGTGTATTGCAGGCAGACGTGCTTGGCTGTGGTTGGAATACCTATTTGTATGTTGTTTGGGGCCTCTCAACCCCGTTAGCAGTGGATGTGGACATATATGTTTTTGTTATGTTTCCATTTTTATCTACAGAAGTATATCCATATATACCTATATAGCTATATTGATCTGCTTAGATATATATATATATAAATTGTTGTATATATATATATATATATATATATAGACATATAGATGTAAATATATATATCTATAGATCTGTGCATATGTATGTATATATGTTTATTTATATATATATATATATATATATATATATATATATATATATATATATATATATATATATATATATATATATATATATATATATATATATCTACATATATAGATATGTTATGTCTATTTAGATATTAATATATATACACACACACATACATCTACATGTTGAAATACATTCCCTGTACTGTTGAATGAATGGGATGGATGATATGTTTGTGAAAACATCAAGGTTATGTATATCTGACATGGCTTAGTGGTAAATCACTTTGGCTATGGTGTGCAGGGTCTTGGTTGGAGCCTGTAGAGGCTGTTTATTTTGTTGCAGGGCAGAACAAGGGCCGTTGGATACAGAGTGATTAAGGCACTTTTAAGCAGTTGTAAGCCGGTTTGACCGGGTTTGCATGGAGGAAAGCACTGCTAACTTCTGGTTACAGTTTCTTATACTTCGCTTCTAAATTGCTTATCCTATGTAGGTATTGCTTACCCCTGCACAGACAGGCTTAAAACCACTTACTGCTGCTTAAAAGGGCTTACTCCTGCTTACCCCTGTGCTAATTTCTTTAAAAGAAAAGAAAAAAAGGGTTGATAGGAAAGTGGTGAAAAAGGAGCACAAAGAGGGGAAAGACAGTAGGGAAATAGCTAGGGATGTGCAGGAAGGTGTAGGGAAGGTCCATAGCTGCCCATTTCTTCTACAGCAGCAGCTGTGCATATACACTGAATTTGAAGATAGATTTGGACATTCAAACCCCTGAGAGAGGGGTGAGGACAACAGTAATATGTTGTGATGCCAATTAGACCAGATTACATGGGTACAGTGGACATATGTGCGAAATGGACAGCTATGTATGGGGCGAGTTTTTTTGGGGGAACAGATTGCCCTTTTTTTTCAGGTGAGAGTGGGATGTTGGGCAGGGATAGTAGGTATATTTGGGGAGGTAGGTTGGGTGGGTTAACAGACGAGACAAGCAAGACACATACAGGGGTGGTATATAGGTTCATAGGTTCATAGGTTCATACTAGGCTATCTGCCCGAGGGCATTTACAAGCCTAGCCCATAGTTTTGTGGCTTACGCCACCCCTTTAGTATGGGGAACTATACCCATTATTTTGCTGTGCCTCTGTCGAGCAGTGACACTGAGGTAATCCCTGGGGTATATCTGCGATCTCCCATCCATTGGTCAAGATTTCTCTTGAACAAGGCCAGTGAGGTGCTCTGCCTCACATATACCGGGATTTTATTCCACAGCATAGGGAGTCTTTGGGTGATGAATCTATCCCTCCAGCACGTCCTATTAATAGCCGTGTCGAGGTTTAAGTCTCCGCCCCTGTGGCTCTGACGGATCTAGATTTTTGAGGTGAAGCATATTCATCAAATCTGGGTTTGACATGGCCTTGTATGTTAGGCAAAGGTCACCTCTGAGCAAGCGTGCGACTGAATAGAGCTGGAGTTCTTTCAGTTGGGCAGCATAGGACAGATGTTTGAGACCCTTTATCCTTTTGGTGAGGAACTTTTGTGGCCTCTCCAGCTGCTGCAAGTGTCGGGTCAGATACATTCGAATGGGGCATTGTACTCAATCATTGGTCTGATGAGTGATGAGTATAGGAGACTATGACCTCCCTTGATCTAGATGAGAATCCCTTCATGATAAGGTGGGCAATGTAGAAGGTCTTCCTAACTACTTTAGCTACATGGGTGTCGAATGACAGACTACTATCAACCTGGGTCCCCAGGTCCCTGATAACTTCTTCTGTGCTCAGTGGATTGCCACCTATTTGGTAGCTAGGGGTAACCTTGTTTTTCCCAAGGGTATGACTATGCATTTTTTGGCATTTAACTTTAGGCCATGGCTCTGGCACCAGTTATCCGTTTCTGTGAGACCCTTCTGAAGGATATCTGTGTCAGATGTGTTTTCTACTATGGCGCCCAGTTTGCAGTCATCTGCAAACTTTGTCAGCCATAACCCTCCTGTGTTTGCTTGTACTTTGGAAAAGTAGATGCCAAACAAGAGTGAGCCCAGGACTGAGCCCTGTGGTACACCACTTGTGACAGGCTTTGAGTCTGACATGGCACCAGCAACTCTGACCCTGTGGGTTCTGTCACTCAGCCAGTTTGCAACCCATCTTGTGATGTATGGGTTAACATTTAAGCTGATGAGTTTTTCAATGATATCCGAGTGGGGTATTGTAGCGAAGGCCTTCGCCAGATCGAGGTAGGCTGTATGGACTGCCTTTCCCTCATCAATGGCTTTGGTGACTGTTTCGAAAAAGTCAACCAAGTTTAGAAGGCATGATCTGCCTTTGACAAAGCCAAACTGGGATGGATCCAAAGTCTGCAAATTCCCTATGTCTTTATTTATGAGGTCCATTATGATCCTCTCCATGGCTTTGCAGATAAGGCTTGTCAAGCTAATGGGCGGTAATTTCCAGGGTCGGTGGAGGCACCGCCTTTGTGAAGTGGGACCACAGTTGCAGTGCCACTCCTGGGTGCGTATCCAGAGGTAAGACTATGATTAAACAGCTGTCCTAGCTGTGGGTTTAATTCCTCATTGAGTTCGTGGAGCACACAGCCGGGGACACCATCAGGTCCCATGGATGCTGTGTTTTTGCTTTGGAGAGAGCAGTTCTCACTTGGGCGTTGGAGATGTTTGGGGGCTGCAATAGTTTGGTATAGATATCTCTCCTTTTGGGAGAAGTTTGCACTGAACCTGTCAGCCAGTATGTTGGCAATGTCTGTAGGATCAGTAATCTTCACATCATTTTGAACTAGTTCTGAGCATATCTGGGAGTTTCCTCCCAGGTTTCTAACATAGCTAAAGAAGGCCTTATGATTGTCTTTGAGTCTTTAGCTATTTTTCTCTCAAAATTTGCTTTGGATGATTTTATGAGAGCTCTTAGTTTTTTACTTATAGTGATCAAGGGTGTCTTACCTTTTAAGGATTTTGCTCTATCTTGTAGTAGCTTCCTCCTTTTGTTGTAGAGTTTGTTTATGGCTGGGGTCCACCAGACTGGACGCTTGCCTTTGGTACAAAGAGTCTTTGTTTTGCTTGGGATTGCCTTATCCATGCAGTCCTGCAGGTGCTGGTAGAAGGCATTTGTAAGTGATTCAGTGGCTTGAGTACTGTTTTCCACCGTCTCGGGGGCCTTAAAGGAGACCACACTAGTCTTTAGAAGTGTGAAGTCGGCTTTCGAGAAGTTCTTTACTGTGGTCTTTTTTATTTCAGGTGGGGGTGGGATGAGGACCTCCAGCGAGATTAGTTTGTGATCTGATCTCACCAGTGAGGGGTATACTTCCGGTGTTGAACATTGTGCTCCCATGTTCGTGATGATGAGATCAAGTATGTTTTCTCCTCTTGTGGGGATGGTGACTAGTTGTTCCATGGCATTTGAGTTTATGAATTCCAGGAACTTTTGGGCTAGGTGTTTGGGCTTGAGTAGTGTTTCCAGTCTATATTAGGGTAATTGAAGTCACCTAGTATGATGGTGTTTGGTGATACATTTATCCCTCTAGTGTTTTCAGGAAGGCCATGTGAGGTTCCTGAGTTTGTGAGGGTGGCCTGTAACATGCTACAATTTGCAGAGCAGTCTTGCCTATGGTTAATTGCACCTGGATGGTCTCCGATGCATCGTGCGTTGCCACCAGTCTTGAGGTGTGGGTGTCCTTGATGAATATGGATACCCCCCCTCCTTTCTTGGTATTGTCCGGATTTTGGGGCCGGAACGCATGATAAGAGGTAAAACCTGATAGTGCTGGGGTGCTCTCAGGAGCCTTGAACCAGGTTTCTGTCACTGCACAGACATCGATGTTCTCCATACTGAGAAGGGCCTCGAGTGCGTGCATTTTGAGATTTAGACTTCTGGCATTGAGCAGCATTACCCTTAGTTTTTTTCCTTTTTTGTGTTCTAGGGTGGTAAGTTTAGAATTTGAGCCTTGCCTAAAAAAGGCACTATGGGGGTGGCAAGAGCCTTTGCCAATATCCGGAATCCCAGGGTGACAGGTGCAAGCCGTCCCTTGAAGCAGCGTGGCTTGTCCAGCATGTCATCCCAGGCAGACAGACATTGGATCCCCTTTGAATGACACCAGAGTTTAAGCCAATTGTTAAAGCTGATCATCTTATCTCTGTATTGTGGCATCATTCTTGGTGAAGGTAGGATACTGCTCAAGGTCAGGGTCATACCTGCCTGGGCTACATAATCAGAGAGCTCCTCAATGTCTCTTTTCATGTAGTCCAAGGAGGTGCGTCTCAGGTCGTTTACACCAGCGTGGACAATGACTGAGTCGTATTTGTACCTGCTGTTGAGAGACCTGAGTGCTTGCGTTATGTGGCGGATTCTAGCCTGACAGGCAGCTTACTGTGACCTTCTCCTTACTCAGTCTGGTGAGCGGGACGCCAGTGTGTCTGACTATGGAGTCACCAATGACTAGTGTGTCTGGCATTGTGTTTGGCCTTAAGGGCTGTGACTGTTTGACACTCTGACTGTGAGGTCTATGTGTTGCAGGTGTTGTGTTCTGAGGTGGTGGTTGTTTGGGTGTCTGCTTTGGTGGCCTCTGCTGTTTTGGTAGATTTTTGATCAGAGCCACGAGTATGTCTTTGTGTGTTTATGTGTATGATTTGAGGTTGTGATGGTACTATGTGAGACTGGGTCTATAGTGTGTGTGGTAGCCTTCTCCTCCTGACTGGTCTTGCCAGTCCTATGTTGAGAGAGCTCAGCCTCCAGTTTGGCCATATAGTTGCATCTCTCGCATGTATTTGTGTTTTGTGGGAGGAGGAGAGGGTTGTCTGTGTACATGAGGCAATTGTAACATTGCCTCAATATTCCCAGGTTCACCAGCTGAGCAGGAGAGGACACTGACACATGTGGGGGGTAAACACCTTGATGGGGAGGGGTGCTGGGAAATCAGAAGCCCATTAGCCCCCTTATGGAAACAGTGGGACTGAGATCCCCACCCATGGGCAGTCACAACTGCACCATCACAGCCCCAAAGGTGGCTGTGCTGGGGGGCTGTGTCGCAGAGCCAGGCCGACCCTCTAGTTGCGACACACGGCCCTTGTGCTGGCATAGCAGACTTCCGACCTCCCTGCGGAGCTGGCTATGCACCATGACCTGGACTTGGTGATGGGTGACAGGTTCCTGTTTGCACCGGCTCCCAAGGGGGGAACGAGCCCCATCCCCTGAGGCAGCTCCACCCGAAGGTGGTGCATGACCAATGGACGAGGAGGTCCCTGATTGGGCCCCAGACATGCTGGTGCCCAGTGCCATGGCCAGCTGAGGTGGGACATGTGCATCTGCTGCGACCGGCCTTCCTAATCATGCTATAGTGTTTAGATTTTATCATCTTATGTGGGTTAGTAATAGCCAATACATTCTAGGGTTAGGTATAACAGCATGCAGTGATAATTTACCCAGACACCAGATATGGAACAATTGCATAGCAAACGGAACACATGCATATATGGGACCTCAGTGGTAATAACAACAGCATTCAAGTACATTGATGGCACCATGCCACCAATGTTGAAATAATTCAATATAGCACATGCATGGAAACAAATGTAAATATATATCAACCAATAGGACATGATCGGAAGAGTTGAGTCATTACATACTGGCTGAGGTGGTTTATGTAGTTTATTGTTGGAGATATGGTGTGGGGGAGAGAAAGATGTCAATTAACAGCAAGTATATTCCTGTAGTCCACATTACTTTCTTAGTCAGTCCTGTTATCTGTACTTTACATGTATTACTACACTACCCTATAGCCTTAGTTTGGACAGTGATATGGCTGTTGTCATCATTATATGTGAACTGGTTTTACCTGCAGTATACACCTCTTACCTGGTATACCTGTGGAGGGAAGGTTTGGTAACACTAGTTGTTTCTACACATACTCACAGATTCCGGGTTGATGTTGTGCACATAGCTATCCAGCTCTTTCTGCACAGACTCTGGCCATGTCTAGACCACATACTGGGACATATCTAGACTATTGTCCTCTTCAACCTTTAGTGACTTAACCACTCACATATACATGCTTTCCTACACAGTTATATCATGTAGCACAGTGTGGGTGACAGTGATTAGTGATACTTTATTATTCAGAGCAACTGCAACACTCACAAGTCTATACAATACCAGAGTAAACAGTACCAGTACAGGGTATCAAGATTTTTATTTCTTGGCACAGTGTTTGTATCTGACATACCTGTGGGAGCAGTGTTCGCTAGCACTACCTGAATGTTGCCACACAAAGTTCCAGATTACACATTAGTATTATGCAAATACATCTCACTCTGTTACTGTACACACTCTGGTCACAGCATGACAACATGGGGGTGTAGTTAGGACATACTTGGCTTATTACTCTCATAACAGTTTTGGGAGTTGCTAGAGTGACAGGCTTGTCCTCATAGATGTATGACAATCAGTTATATTCCCTGTTTGCTGGCTAAACATCTGGGATCATCCCACAGACTTCCCAGGGGGACAAGGTAACAGGCAACAGGTATTGGCCCATATACTGGACATTCTTGTCTTATCTGTACAGTTGTGGGGTGGGATTCTGTATACAGCCTACTTCCACTCCCAGGATTCAGACCATGGCTGTGTCTGCTACAGCTTAAACACTGTCCATCAGAGTTGTGTGTGCTATATAGATATTGCTGTATATCTTCTATCTGCTTTCTGTCTTATAATTCTACTGTGGTTTTGCGTTCTGCCCTTGTATTACAACACTCTTATGCAGGATTTCCTAGACAGTTATATATTGTAGCGCAGTATGGGCGACAATAATGAGTAATACCTTATTATTCAGATAAACTGCATCAGTCACAATGCCATACAATACCAGTGTAAACAGTACCAGTACAGGGTATCATTCTTGTATTTCTGGGCAAAGTGTTGGTATCTGACAGACCTGAGGGAGAAATGTATGTTAGCACTACCTGAATGTTGCCACACACAGTACCAGATTTCACATGACTATTATGCACAAACATCTCACTCCGTTACTGTACACACTCTGGTCGCAGCTTGGCAACATGGGGGTGTAAATGGGACATACATGGCTTCTTACTCTCATAAGGTTTTGTGGAGTTGCTAGTGTGCCAGCTTTGTTCTCATAGATGTGTGTCAATCAGTTGTATTTCCTGTTTGCTGCCTATACATCTGGGATCATCCTACTGATTTCCCAGGGGATCAGGTTGATGGGAAACAGATATGGGCTACTTTACTGGACATTCTCGACATATCTGTACAGTTGTGGGGTATGCTTCTGTATGCAGACTACTACCACTGCCAGGATTCAAACCATGGCTGTGTGTGCTAAAAATACAATGGTTCATGTATCAGTTGCATGTGTTATTTCGGTTTTGTTGTCTGCCTTGTCCTTGTTTTCTATCTATGTGTCTCTCAGTTGTACTAAATGGCCTCTGGGGATAAGAGCAGTCATATACAGGCATTCCTACACATTGTATTTATGGTGCACAGTGTGGGTAACAGTGCTGAATACAACAGTACTATTACATGATTGCAAATCTACATTACCATATAATACCAGAGTATACACATGCAGTCCAGCAGTTAGACCTTTATTGTCAGGCTATTACGCTTTTATTTACATACAAACTATATAAGACTAGTACTTGCCTTAAACAATACAGGTTTTATACAGGCAATTAATAAACTAATACTTTTAGATGTATTTCTTATGACAGTACATGCAAGAGTATTACTGACATGCCTTGCATCACAAACTCTCCAGGTGATTTCCATGGGTCTCCTGGTTCGTGGCCCACTCACTTGCAGCTGTGGAGGACATAACAGGAATATTTAGCCATACCGATCCATGATATACATGAGCTGACTATTATTACACACATACTGGAGTAACACTTACACACAGCTGGGACATCCCCTGCCATTCTAGCCTCTTGGATCCACTGCTCCAAGAGGTCCCCCTTACACCACTTCAGGTCAGCATAGTGATGCCTGACCTGCTCACCAGTTTGGGGTATGCCAGTGGCACCGGTGAGGTCACGGGCAAGATGGTCCCAGGCTTCCGCCTTATATTGAGAACCTTGATACTGGCCCTGCAGCAGTCTCTGCTCATGGTCTTTGACAAATAGTCCTGCCATGGGACTCCAGATGCACCAGCGCTGCACCCAGAAGTGCACTCCCTCTCCCCTTCCTGACATGGTGCCTGCAAGGGGAAGCTACAACCAGTTATGAGATGTATTCCCACCTGTTTGGTTTAAGAAGGGCCAATTTCCCACACTTTACCATGATTGGCCAGTTTTGAACAGGCTATGCTATGGGCAAACATTCTTATCTAAGATTGGCATTGTTTAAAGGGGTATACCACTGGGCACAATGAGTTAGCTGGCCTACACATTGCTTACACCTCCTAAGCTGGCTTGTGCAATTTTAGCATTGCTTACATTAGACTTTGCATTATATTTTCTTTTTGACATTGATTTCTTATTCATTACATCTTATATTATTTTGCCTGGTATCCATGATTCATGTGTACATACACTGTATGGGATCCTTGTATTTTAATGGACACTCTATTACAATTACACCTCATTTCTGGGCTTACTGCTGTACTCCAGTTCATATATTTATGTTATGTAGTGGGTTATGGAACATATAACTATATACTGATTCCTTTCACAGGTTCAATTTGATTTTACTATAGTGAGTACTTGTTTGGTGATACCTCATTCTTTTGTACTGCTGTGATGGCTTGGTGGTTAACTAGTGTGACTATAGTGTATAGGGGCCTGGGTTCAAGACCTGCAAGGCTGTTTATTTTGTTGCTGGGCAGAACAAGGGCCATTGGATACAGGGTGATTAAGGCACTTTTGAGCAGTTGTAAGTGGGTTTGCATGGGTTTGCGTGAGGGTAAGCAATGCTATCCTCCGGTTACATATGCTTGCAGAGAGTTAGTTTCAAAATTGCTTAACCTGTGTGTGCATTACTTACCCCCATACAAATGGGCTTAAACTCGCTTACTAGTGCTTAAACATGCATACTACTGCTTATTGGTGCTTACACTTGCTTACTAGTGCTTACTTCCGCTTACAATTACTCTGATTTGGACGGTTATATCTCATGTTTTTTGGGAAGGTGAGGGACTTGGAAGCTGTATGGAGTTGTCATTCATTACACATTTTACCTTCCATTTGTATCCATGATTCTTGTGTACATATACTGTATGGGGCACATGTGCTTATCTGAGGACTTTGCAACATTATGACACTGATACCTCATATGTGCATTTAATGCAGTACTCCAGTTCACAAATATATGGTGTTTAGTGGGTTATGCAACAAAAATATTGGTCTTAACATGATTTGCCATGGAAAGTGCTGCAATGGGACTCAAACCAGGAATGCCTGCAAGTAAGACGAATGTTCTGCCTACTACACTATTGCTATACTGTTGAATTTGCATATATCTTCCTTGTTATCTCTTCAGCCATTTAAGCTGCATTAACTGTAGCTAAGCGATGGACACACCCGTACACCTATGGTTAGCTTTAATCGGATTTTTAATAAAAAAAAAAGGGTTTGTTCATTTTATTTTATTTACTTACTGTTGTACACATGGAGGAATGTTGCTGGGGATATGCGGACACCTATGAGTGGTCTCACTCATTTCTTTGGCCTTTCTGCTGTTCTTCATTGTGGGGGGATGTATATTCTGAGAGCTCTGCTCTCAGACATGCCCCCTGCACACTTACATGCTCCATGTAAGATTAGGAGCTCAGGCAGTGCACCTTCATTAATATGCATGACGCGCTGCCATCCTGCTCCTAAATGGCCGCTTCCATCCCGGACTAAGCTAGTCCTGCAAGTAAGAATAGTAAATCCGGGGGACTGGATAGTTATAGATGTCTAAAGCCTATATACTAGTATTCAAGTTCACTTTGGGGTAGAGGCTTTAATTTTTTTTGGGGGAGACAGACCATTGTCATACTATTTAATAGATTTAGTATACTTTTGTTTTACTAGCAACTATTTCCAATTTAATGGTAATTTGGAGCATCAGATTAAAGGTATGGCCATGGGGGCATCTTTTGCCCCTTATGTATGTCAATCTGTTTATGGGCCTATTTGAGGTGGAATATCTTTATAAAATGAAAATTTTGCAGCAGTATGTTATTAAGTACTACCGTTTTTTTAGATTACTTAATTTTTTTATGTAAAGGAGTTCGGCCATTGCTTGCGTATTTTATTGGTGAACTCCACGTGAATATGTTTGGTTTAGCCTTTGATGGGCTACAATGTGAAGAAAATGTTTTTTGGATGTGGAATTAAAGGGTCAAAATGGAGGTTTACTTAAGACTGGCATCACATAGGTAATTTGATAATAGTAACCACTATATGGACAGTAGGAGTTGCCATCCCCCCATTTGATTTGTTTAAAGCTCTGCCTTATAATGAGTTACTTTGTATTAGCAGGTTGTGCAATGATAAAAATAATCTTACCCAAGAGTTAATGAAAACTGCTGAACTGTTTAGACAAAGGGGATACGAAGTTCATTCTGTCCCGACAGCCATTAATCATTTAAATGAGCATTTTGTTCCTTCAGCATCTGATAGAAATGATAAAAAAAGACTGTGTAGACAAGTAAGATGTGAGGGTAATGATTTGGCTCAAAAATGTTTTTTGTGATGACATACAATTTATTTGCTGAAAAGGTGGAGACTATTATGTTTTATTGGAACTTTTTGTTGCAAGATAAAAATCTATATGGACTTCTGCTTCAAAGACCTATAGTTTCCTATTAGAGAGGCAGAAGTGTTAGAGACATGATTGCTCATACACAGTCTTTACCTCCAATACAATCATTTGGTGTATAACTTTCTAATGTTGGGGTGAGGCCACGTGGTCATTGCTCAGTCTGTAAATTTACTGTACCAACTTTTCAATTTATTAATAATAAGAGGCTTAATTCATGTGATGTTTTTAGTTGTGATACAGAAGGAGCTGTTTATGTGCTAAAATGTAAATGCAATTTATTTTATGTGGGCAAAACTAAATATAGTTTTAGAATTAGGTTTCAAGAACATTTTAGAAACATTAAAAATAAGAAGATGGAAAGCCCTTTAGCATTGCATTTCAATATATGCCACTATGGTAATAGTAGTAGTAGAATAGAGGTACTATTCTAGAAAAGGTAAACATTTCTCCACGTATGTCTTTAAAAAGTAGACTGCTTTATAAGGAAGCAGTCTTTATTTTAAAGTTTGGAACATTGTTCCCTAAAGGTCTTAATAAGGAACTGAATAGGAAATTGTTACTGTAATTGTATTTTATTGTGTTAATTACTGCTGATTGGTATAAATAGATGCATTGTCTGTGTGCATTTTTAACTCTATCAAAGGCTTCTTGCCCGAGGCACTAGAGGGGTGTGCAGTTTCTCTTTTTAATAAATAATTTGGATTTACTGGTTTTGTTGTTTTTTATTTTTACAGGTTCGCTTGTTGGTTGTACTATTGAAAGATTTCATCTAAAAGCTTATATAATGAGTAACATGACTGAATAAATTCTTAACCTCTATCTGCTGCACTTAAAGGAATATTGCTAGAGATTCAGAGAGAACTGCAGTACTCACATTAAGGGCTGTGGTAAAAAGGTCCTGTTTCCACAATGCTCTATTTTGCAATTCAGGGACACATTAGAACCAGTTAGGAAAGATCTGAGTATCCGCTAATATGCATGTCTCTGAATCACCATTAACTACACTGAGTACAGAGCAACACTTCCTGAAGTAGTTAACACTGGTGGCCAATGCATTGTGTTAGGCACTCCATCTCATTCACTCTCCTACACACAACACAAATATTTATACACACACATATTCAAACTCACACACATACCCACAGGCATATGATATACTCTTTACTTGTTCCTCAATTGAAGGAATGTGTCTGATGAGTCATCTTTCATTTTCATGGGTCTCATAATTCACAGGTGATTACACTTTAGTCACCAATGCCAGGCATCAGAATTTCAGACTTTATATCCTACAACAAATACACACTAATGCAAAACTGTTGTTCTAGTGACTTTATAAGACTATAAAATAAATAATTAAAATCCATTCCTAACTGCATGTCATGATCCCTGTCTTGATCCCACCATTAATTTTGGCTTTATCTACATTTATTGTGCTATGAGATTAAGAAATATAGGTTCATAAGTTCATATGTGTTTACTAGGCTAACAACCACAAGGGCCTTTTTAAGCCTAGCCATGCATCCCAAATCTCTGATAAGTTCTGGTACCCTTGATAAGTGTAAGCATGGACTTGGGAGATGAAACATTTACAAGCAGGGCCCTAGAAGATGAACTATTTACAGGTTGCCTCTGTCCATTAGAGATACAGGTGCCAAGCCAAGGATGAATTTCCTGTTCCTTATCCAAATGGCCAAGTTGCACTTGATTTGGGTTAGGGAGGAACTCTGCTTCACATAGATTTAGGGACAGGGTAGTCTCTGGGGATATATATACCTATCTCTCCAGCAGGTCCTCTTATGCTTATGTGTCCCATATCCCTCTCCATCTTAAGTCACGAACATTTGCAGGTATTGAATAATGCCTGAGGTTCTCATTATGCAATGAAAAAAACCCTTATTAAACTAACTTGTTAGAGTAGTGGGTTAATGCTGCTTTTGCCTGTGTCAATGGTGCAAGCCTTAACGCCTTTTTCTCTCCTCCTTTGTAAATTCCTTTTTATTTAACCTTTTGTTGTTATACTTATGGTGTCTTTGTCCATCAAGTGGTGATGCTAAGGACTAATATCCTCTGTGTGAGGGTGCAGGTTTTGAATATTTTTTAGTGCCTTTAAGGCATGCTACTTAAAGTGTCCCTGGTGTCTAGTGTCCCCAAAAACCAATATTGCAGGATTGTTTATTAATCTAGGGGAGTGTGGAGGTTTGGCAGCCCCAAAACACATTCTCTGAATTGTTTGGCTGCATAACTGCCTTATCATTTCCAGGTCTATATTAGAACACCGAACATTCAAAATTTTGAGTGTTCAAATATTGACCCATTTTCAGCAAACGCTGAAAATATCAAAGAAACAGAAAACCAAATTTGTTCCTAGGGAAAGAATCTGGTTGTCCGTTTCTGTTGCTTTGGTATTTTCAGCACTGTGGTGGAAAGTTACAGGTCGGGTTCAGGTAAGTGTGCAATTGAGTGGACGTGAGTGTTAGGGCGGGTTAGGTGAGTTAGGGTTAGGGTGCGGGTCGGTTAAGTGTGCAATTGTGTGGACGTGAGGGTTAGGGCAGAGTAGGTGAGTTAGGGTTAGGGCGTGGGTGAGGTGACTGTGCGATAGTGATGGACCTTAGGGTTAGGGTTTGGGTTAAGGTAAGTGGATTAGTTAGTGTTCTATGTATAGTTTAGTGTAGGGTTAGGTGTAAGAGTTTAGGTGTATGCGTGTATGTGTGTGGAATGCTGTTTGTTTGGTGTTTGTTTGGTGTGCTTGTGTTGTGTGTATGTGTTTTGGAACAACAAATTTTTTCCCTAGGAAAAAATTCACTGTTCTGTATGTTCGATGTTTTAAATTTTCAATTCATAGGGTTCGATATTAGAACACTCAAAATTTTGAATGTTCAGTGTTCTAATATAGACTTCCATTTCCACAGCCAATTCCAAGGAACGGCATATGGCTAATTACCACATGCCACTCCCCCAGAATGCCCCATTGGCATCTAACATAGTGAGGGAGACAACTCACTGCAGTGTTGCATGTCTTCATGCAAAAGCACTGCAGTAGGGGTGTATCTAAACATGGACAAGTTACCAGGAGGTGTACACAGTAACCTTTCTGAATTAGGCTGTTTTACTGCTGAACATATGCTATTTACTTATACTGTTATAAGGTTTACATTTCTCTAAATATTTCATCCACCCATAACTACTTAGTCTCATATAAAAGCTCACAGATGGATGAAAAAAATGCTTCTGATAATATGTGTGAACCGTGATTAATGAGATATTGTGATTTGTCTATGAAACATAACAAAATTAATACTTACTGTGTTTATTATGACTTTTTACATATTTATATATTGACTAGTAAATACTGCCTCTGTAAAGATTAGTTTGTGTTGATCATTTTGATTTTTATAAGTCTTTCAATAATTCATATGGTTCTAGAGATATGAATGCATGTTTGAACTGTCAGGATATCATTTCCATGGTCAACACAGTCAAACAACTGTTATATGCTGTTTACTTTGCTGTTTTAAAAGCATCTTATTAACTGTGCCAAACAGCTGTACTAGTGCCCTGCTGCAGTTCATTATACAACAAGACACAAAAAATATACCCCGGGATTCAGGAAGCTGAAAAAGTCCATGCACGAACAGTGTAGGAGCTCCTGCACAGAAAATGGCCGCCGAGCGATTCAGGATAGTGCCATTTTCACTTGCATGAGCAGCCCTCCACTGTCCCAGCACGGAAAACCAGCAAACATCCACATCACCTCATTTGCTGGTGAAAACCATGCAAATGAGGTGATTTAGTGATTCAACAAGTTGCTAGGTCCCCATGCTAGAACAGTGTCAGTGCAGGAATGTATTCGGAAAATAACTGAGTACATTTCTGCAACTGACAAAACGGAGGCATGACAGCTCATGAAAACGCATGTATTATGTACATTAGACATGCCAATGGCCAAATATAATTGATAATAATAACTGATTAATTATTATGAAAATGAAACTTTTTTGGCCAGTCTTGGCCATTTAACCATAGGGCAGCGGCGTGCAAAAGGGATTGTGCCAAAAATTAAAAAAAAAAAAATGGGAAAACTCAATTTTAAGTTAAATCTGCATTTTGCCATTATAGTCTATGGCATGAAGAGTGTAAACAATACCAGGGAGCACTGGTTGTCAAGGGGAAAGGGTCCATTTTAGTGCAGTAACTAATGATGTACACACTGGGGTATGCAAATGAGGGGAGTTATACTGAATCACATATTTCTTCAAACTGTCAGCTTGTACCTAACCGTGTAGGTACAGCAATACAATAGTGCAAGTCTAAGAGCTGGATGACTTCATAAGGGGGTGTGTCATGCTTGCTATAAGCTCACTGGAGCTGTGTGGCCCGTGTTTACCCTTAGCTAAACACAACTAAGAAAGGGTGTGTGTCAAATGTGCCTGAGCACTGTGTACATAGCCTAAATGGGTATGTGCGGTGCGCACAGGTTTTAAACATAAACAGAAAAAAAAAAAATAGCAGCACTGGGTATGTGCGGTGTGCCTTGGGGCTTAAATAGGGAGGAAGTGGGGAAGGGAAACAGCAGTAGGACAACAATCAAGGAGAACTAGCATAGCTGGCAGGTGGTATGTATCAGAATCAGGCAATTACACATGCAGCATCCCAGCACACTACTATACACTATGTAAACACCTTTCACACTGGTTTTTCACACAAATTCTACACCACTGGTAGAGCGCTATAAGGTGGACAAGGACATTCTACAGCAAATCGTCCAGCTGTGCTGTCCCTGCCTCACACACAGAACCAACAGAGGGGAACCCATCCCAGTGGATACCAAGGTATGTGTAGGCTTAAGAATACTAGCCACAGGTACCTTTCAAAGACCAACTGGGGATATCATGGGGGTCTCTCAGGCATCAGCATCCAGGGTACTCCACAAGTTTCTGACTGCCATGACACCACATACCAGTGAGCACATATATTTTCTCAACACCCATGAAGCATTGACCAGAAGTTTGAGGGTCTTCCACCATATAATAGAATACCCTGAGGCAGTTGGTGCTATAGACTGCATGCACATCAGCATCAAAGCACCACGTGGTGAGCAGGGTAGAGTCTATATAAACTGCAAGGGCTTCCCCTCTATCAACTGCCAAGTTATGTGCAATGTCCAGGGAATTATCATGAACATGTGTGCTGGCAGCCCTGGAAGCTATCATGCCTACCACATCTGGTATTCCTTACTGCTGTATCAGGAGTTTGCCAAGGGGACATCCCATATGGCCATCTAGTGGGGGATGCTGGCTATGCACTGGAGTTGTGGCTGATGATACCCATCAGAAATGCGCACACACTCCTGAACAAGAATGCCATAATGAGGCACACGCACAAACCAGGATTATTGTAGAGCATGTGTTTGGGATGCTCAAGTCACGGTTCTGCTGCCTTGGCATATCCGGTGGAGCCTTGCAGTACTCCCCAGCTACATGTGGACAAATGTTCCTAGTATGTGCCATGCTACACAATATGATCCTCTGGAAACAGCTGCAGCAGGAACAACATAGGGCAGGGCCACACAGCCCCCCACCATTACCAAGGCCACCACATGCACAGAGAGACTCGGAGGAGGAAGATCCTGAGCATGCCCCTGTAAGTAGATGGAGGTGTGCCCAGTATGTCCTGTCCTTGGCAAAGAGGCAATGCATAGCACACACAGTGACATTGTAGGGACCCAGGGACTGATACCTCTCTCCAACTCGCACATACAGTAAAATTGATGCCAAACATGACACTACCTGTACTATACCATGTATAGATAGTGTACTATGTGCATCCAACATAGCCCTCCAGCAACATCCTCAATACTGACCCAGCAACAAGGTAAGTCACCCTTCCTATCAGTTACTGAATGGAGTAGTATGTTCTGATAGCTGTATGCATGGTATGGATGTAAGCATGCAAGGGACTTGGGTGGCTGAAAAGGATAGCAGCAGACTCCTGACAGCTATAAGGGACAGCAGGAAATCCATATCAAATATTGTTATCAACATACTAGGCAGTAATACACAAGGTGACAACTCCCATCGCAGTACATGTGATGGCCCAAATAACTGTGGGTGTCATTAGGTCACACACATGGATGTCAGTGAAGGCCACATACCCACCACCAGCGTCACCCAGGAGGACAGGTGTAGATGACCATAATGAAAGGCCGGGCTAAGGCCCCCAAATGATGGCAATGGTGAATAGCCCCCCTCCAGACCTACACAGACATACTAAAACAGGTCTGGCAGTTGCATTTTAGTTCTGAAGGATAAGAAGTCTGAAACTTAAATTTATGCTATTAAAATCTAACATGTACTTTACTAATATGCCCCCTTTCTGCATGATACTTCACAATACAACAAGAAATGGAAGCCAACAGGGTAACTGAAATACCAGTACAGTCATTGCAAATGTTTAAAGTCTTCAGGTGTACACCCCTCCCCCCACAATCCCGTGTAGAAATATAGTAACATGTAACTTTGAGGAGTAATATCACTGGAGCATAGATTTCCAGAGCTGTCCCAATCTACATGATAGATTGTTGCATGTGTACAACATGCAGGGTAAGTGTGGTAAGTTTGTAGTGTGTTTAATATTGCATGAAAGTGGTCAGCATATAGGCCTGAATGGTTGTGTCTCAGTGGCCTAGGTACAGTACTGTTGTTGACAGGGCCATGTTCCCACAACTGCAGTGCCAACCACACCACTTCTTAGCTATACCCATGTCAGCCATTGTACATACTCATTGTCCAGATGTCAGTATCTGTCACCGTTGGAAATCTGGACACACCATGAATGGAGGTCCATACACAGAAATAGTTCACAGGTGGGAGTACCCTATAGAGAGTGCATATAAAATAACTGAACTGTGCACAACTCTGGAATTATACATAGGGGTTATAATCACATTAGTTGTCCCTCTAGTATGGAATACTGGTAGTCTGGCAAATCACTGGCAGATCAAAAAAGACACAGTTATAAAGTAATGACAGGCTGCCCATGTCCACACACAAGGCAGCATAAGGGGAATGTCCCTTGTATATCTGTGAGTCAGGTGCCAGTAGCTTCCATATCACACATTAACCCAGCTCACCCCACCATCAGCCACAGATTTATCACAGATCATATCCTTGTGCATGCTAAATAGGTATCCCATGCGGGTGTGTCCCTAGCTGTAAGTAGTAACCTGCTCACATCCAGACTTGTGGATCAGCATGAACAGGAAGGATTGAAAGGAACACTTCAACCACTTACCACTGTCACCCCAGGGCAAACCACTGGCTTGCAGCCTGGGAACATATGGGTAACAGAAAGCACTGGCCTACTGCAGATGACCTGCAGCACTCTAAAATGGCCTACAGTACTCTGGCAAAGGCCCATGCCTCACCCATAGTGCCAATCTATGGAATGTCAGGGGGTCCTAACTAACAACCCAACACAATAAACAGAAAACAAATGCAAGGTCATGCTGACAAATGCCAGTAGCATGCCTCCTGTTGTCCTACTGCAAGAACTGTGGACCAGGCCATAAATACTACTGGGAAACAGATCCAGTACTTATTAATGCCCACCCTTTCGGGCATGTCTAAAGGTCAGTTCCCTGTGCTTTCTCCTATTAATCTGGAGAACTTGGGCATCCTGAAGCAATGTAACAACTGCCTCATGTGCACTGACAACCCTCTTCTCTTATCCCTCAACACTCAGACTTGTGAGAGATGCACTTATATATCCAAATTGGAAGCCATGCACTCTCCAGCCAAGACTGGAATAGCTGTCCAGGAGGCGAAGGTCAACACTTGCACCACAACACATGGAACACATAGGCCTCCGGAACACACACCAGCATTGCCTTCACATAAAAACACAAACCACACACCCACCTTCGCAGAGGCTCTCAATAAAAATCTAATCAAACAGCAGAGACCTCCAAG
Organism: Protopterus annectens; assembly: GCF_019279795.1. Taxonomy (NCBI): domain Eukaryota; kingdom Metazoa; phylum Chordata; order Ceratodontiformes; family Protopteridae; genus Protopterus; species Protopterus annectens. Next base: position 305,784,982 of record NC_056730.1, on the reverse strand, counting down.
GCAGAAACGCACTCGACCACCACAACACACAACTAATCATGAGACACATAACTCTCCTAAACAGTGTGCCACTCAACCAGAACCCCTGAGGCAAAACAGCATGCCCAATATACTAGTCATAGGTGACTCGATTGTGAGGCACACTAATGTCCCACTCACTATGTTGAATAAGGGGAAAGTAGCAGTCAGCTGCCTGTCAGGTGTCAGGATCTGCCACATAATGCACACACTCAAGTCCCTCAACAACAGGTACAAATATGACTCTGTCATTGTACATGTGGGTGTGAATGACCTGAGATGTAGCTCCCTGGACTACATGAAAAGAGACATGGAGGAGCTCTCGGATTATGTAGCCCAGGCGGGTATGACCCTAGCCCTGAGCAGTGTCCTACCATCACCCAGTATGATACCACATTACAAGCAGAAAATGATTGATTTCAACAACTGACTAAGTTTCTGGTGTCATTCTAAGGGGATCCAGTATCTGTCTGCCTGGGATGACATGATTGACAGACCTCGATGCTTTGCCAGAGATGGCCTGCATCTGTCACCCCTGGGCTTCCGGCTACTGGCCAAGGCAGTTGCCACCCCATAGCGCCTTTTTTAGGCAGTATTCCAAAGACCAAATTACCACTGAAGCAGCTGCAAACAAATGCAATTTGAGGGTCATGCTGCTCAATGTTAGAAATCTAAATCTCAAAATGCACTCACTCGAAGTACTCCTTAAAATGGTGAACATCGACATTTGTGCCGTAACAGAGACCTGGTTCAAGGCAGCAGAAAGCACCCCTGCATTACAAGGCTACAACTCATTCCACACCTTTCCACCCCAGAACGTGGACTGAAGCTCCAAAGGCAGTGGTGTTTCCATATTCATAAAGGATGCGCACACCTCCAGACTGGTAGCCCAACATAACGCATCTGAGACACTTCAGGTGCAGCTAACATTGGGTAAGACAGCGATTTAGGTCGGTCGTAGCCTGCTATAGGTCCCCAACCATGTCCCAAGATTCACACTCCACATTCCTAAGCACCCTGGAGAATATTAGGGTCCAAACTAACACTCTCATATTACTACCCCTCCATTAACTGGGAAAACTACTCATGTACTAATACAATTGCCCAACACTTTCTGGAATTCATTAATTCCAATGCCCTGGACCAGCTCATTCTTACCCCTACTAGAGGAAGCAACATCCTTGACCTGGTCATTACTAACATGGGCAGCCATTGCTTTAAACCAATAGTCAACTCCTCCCTGGTTAGATCCGATAACAAGCTAATCACCTTGGAAATCCACATCCCTCCCACCCCCCCCAACAAAGGTAACCGCCATGAAAAACTTCTCCAAAGCTAACTTTGGGCTCTTAAAAACAGAGGTGGCTAACTTCACTGCACCCATGCAAATGGAGAATAGTTGCACGACTGCCAAATCATACACCAATGCACTGTACGAACATATACACAAATGTATGGATCTCGCCATACCCAATAGAACTAAGATGCTCTCATCAAAAAAATGGCCCCAATCTGCTGGTCTCCTGCCATAAACAAACTCTACAACAGAAGGAGGAAACTGATGCGGAATAACGTGAAGTCACAAGACTGGAAAAACTCCCTTATCAGCCTCAACAAAAGGTTGAGATCCTTCATCAAATCCTTTAAAGCTAGCTATGAAAACAGAATTGCAGCAGATAGTAAAGACAAACACAAGGCCTTCTAAATTTATGTTCATAGGTTCATAGATTGGTACTAGGACATCGGCCCTAGGGCCTATACAAGCCTAGCCATAACAATTCCATGGATATTTCTTCCCACAATATTTACTTCCCTGGACCCCTGTCTAGCAGGGTGACTGACATGATCCCTGGGGTGAATATCCTATCTCCCATCCAATCATCAAGGTTCCTTTTAAAGAGGGCTAGGGAGGCGCTCTGCTTAACATGTATGGGCAGTCTATTCCAGAGTATGGGGAGTCTCTGGGTCAGGAACCTATCTCTCCAGCATGTTTTGTTCATTGTGATGACAAGGTTTAGATCCCTGGAGCGTGTGGCTCTGAGGGATTGGGATTTATTTATGTGGAGCAGGTCCAGGAGCTCAGGGTCTGACATGGCCTTGTATGTTAAGCAGAGATTGCCTCTGAGTAGGCTATATGCCAGAGTATAGCTGGAGTTATTTTAGATGGTCAGCATATGGTATCTGCTTTAGGCCTGTGATTCTTTTAGTGAGGTATTTCTGCGGCCTTTCCTGCTGTTGCAGATGCCTTGAGAGGTACATACTAAATATGGTGTTATACTCTATAATGGGTCTAATGAGGGATGAGTACAGTGGGAAAATGACCTCCTTTTTTCTGGATGAAAAGCCCTTAGTGATGAGGTGTGCCACACAGGATTTCCTGGCTGTTGTGGTGATGTGGTTATTGAAGGTGAGACCACTGTCCGCCTGTGTCCCTAAGTCTCTCATCACACTTTCGAAGTTTAGTATCCTGCCACCTATGTGGTAATTCATGGGTACATGTTTTTTTCCAAAGTGGATAACTATTCATTTCTTGGTATTAAGCTTGAGCCCATGGCGCTGACACCAGGCATCTGTTTCTGTAAGGCCCTTTTGTAGAATATCCACATCATTTGGGGATTCAATAATGGCTGCCAGTTTGCAGTCATCTGCGAACTTTGTTATCCAGAGTCCCTTAGTGTTGGCCTGTACTTCAGAGAAGTAGATGCCAAACAAGCGTGGTCCCAGGACTGAACTCTGAGGTACTCAACTTGTCACATGTCTGGAGCTATAAAGAATCTCCATAGCAATACCCAGATTTGCTCTGAGCTACAGCACAATGGTACCTTCTATACTGAGCCAACAGATATTGCAAATATACTGGTGGACAGATTCAGTGCTAACTTTACCCATCTCACCCCCCTAAAGGACCAATCACAATACCAGTAGAGTGCCAGGCACCCAGTATTACTGCTGCACAGGTTACAACAGCACAGTGCAAGGCCATGAATGCAGCTTCTATGCGACCTGACAATATCTCTGGCTGTGTTCTACATGAACTACAGAGTGAACTGGCACCTCACCTGTGTGTCCTGTTCAATCACAGCCTCACCTCAGGCTTTGTCCCTACCAAATGGCACACTGCTTCAGTCATCCCTCTCCACAAAGGAGGAGTGACTACAGACCCTGGGAACTATCACCCCATTAGCCTGATGAGTCTGATGCAAATCTATGGAACACATCATCATGGACCTAATAAACAAGGATATAGGGAATCTCCAAACCCTGGATCCTACACAGTTTGGTTTTGTGAAGGGTAGATCATGCCTGCTCAACTTGGTCGACTTCTTTGAGTCAGTCACCAGAGCTGTGGATGAAGATAAGGTGGTTCATACAGCCTACCTTGATCTGGCCAATGCCTTTGGTACCATTCCCCACTCAGGAATCATAGAAAAACTTACTAAGCTAGGCATCAAGCCCTATATCACTAGGTGGGTTGCAAACTGGCTCTCAGATAGAACCCAGAGTGTGAAAATAGCTAACTCCAAGTCAGACCGTTAACCAGTCACGAGTGGAGTCCCACAGGGTTCAGTCCTGGGTCCTCTCCTGTTTGGTATCTACTTTTCTGAAATCCAGGCCAACATGAATGGACTCTGGCTGACAAAGTTTGCAGATGATTGCAAGTTGGGAGCTATTATTAACTCCCCAAGTGATGTTGACATCCTACAGAAAGGCCTCAATGAGACCAACAACTGGTAACAGAACCATGGCCTTAAGCTCAATGCCAAAAAATGTGTCTTCATCCCCTTTGGGAAAAACCCAATTCCCTTGAATTACCACATTGATGGTAGTCCAATGAACAGAGAAGGCATTATAAGATATCTAGGAACACAGGTTGACAGCAACCTCTCTTTTGACCACCATGTAGCCACTGTGGTCAGAAAGTCCTTCTCTGTGGCACATCTAATTGCTAAGGGTTTTGCATCCAGGAAGAAAGAGGTCATTGTCTCCCTCTACTCTTCCCTCATTAGGCCAGTCATCAAGTACAATGCCCTATTTGGCATGTATCTCACTAGACACCTGCAATAACTGGAGAGGCCACAAAAGTATCTCACAAAGAGGATCCTAGGCCTTAAACACGTCCTATATGGACAGACTCAAAAAACTGTAACTATTGTCTGTCTCATATCACCTACTTAGAAGCAATCTCTGCTTGACTTACAAAGCCATGTCTGACCCAGCTCTGTTAGAAATACTAAATCTAAAGAAATCCCAATCCCTCCACACAACACGCTCCAGAGACCTCAACCTCATTACCACAATCAACAGAACATGCTGGAGGGACAGGTTCATAACCCAGAATCTGCCCATGCTATGGAACAGACTTCCCATATATGTCAAGCAGAGCACCACACTAGGCCTCTTCAAGAGAAATCTTGATGAGTGCCCAAAATGACACACATAGACAGCAAACAGGATCCCAGTTGATGAGTGGATGGGAAATAGAAAATTCACCACGGGGATCACTCCAGTGACTCTGCTCGACAGAGGCACTAGGAACTGAGGTTGGGTGGCACGATATCAGGGTAATCCTATGGGCTAGGCTTGTAAAGGCTCCAGGGCCATTAGCCTAGTACACACCTATGAACCTATAAAGGCCCAACTATAAAGATACCTCTGAGATATTGCTTTCATAATGTTAGGAAGAGGAGAGAATAACAGAGGGGGGTGGAAGCATGGATGTCATGGACTGTGTGAAGTCTGAAACTGTAATGTGTGCTCATACTACCCCTGACTGCAGACCCATGGAAGAATAGCCACAGAACTGTTTGTAAACCACAATGTGAATGTAAACTGATGAGATATACAAGTCCTGCCTCTGGATCACCTGGCTGCATCTGTACAGCTGAGAGGTAATGGCCCCAGTCGGATATGGCCATTACATTAAGCTGAGAAAAGCACAAGAAGGGGATCCTCAGCCAGCATACTACCAAGATGCTGGACCATTTACACAGAACCAGCAGTCTATTGTCTGTAGCTATCCCACCACAATGGCAGAAGTGTGCCAAAATGCATAGTGTATGCCTCAGACTATTGGTCTTCATTCATCTTGTATTTCCCTGGTAAATAACTGTGAGCAAAGAATGATATCTGTCAGTAGTTGATGACATGATACATCACAGTGTAAAATAATACATATGTCAGAAAATCTATGCTACAACCTACCATGTTACACAAGCACCACAGACAGCAAGAGTTATAGTATCCCCAGTATGTTATGCCCATTGTTTCGCCATATTGGCAACCTGTATACAGATATCCTGCAGAAACAGGTCGCCAGATGTAGCTGTAGTACACAAAACCCTGAAATGGAGTCCAAGTCTCCATGGAATGGATGCATACACTCAGTATAGAAGGTTATACTAGGCATGCTCCTACACTTACAGAAATGACACCCATGTCTGACAACACTGTGGACTATAGATATCTGTTATTCACAGATGTCTGTGCACACACACCAAACTGTACAACATTTATACTTCACACACACACACACACACACACACACACACACACACACACACACACACACACACACACACACACACACACACACACACACACACAGACACACATACTGGATAGGAATACTCACACATATCTAAGGCCAACATAATATAATATGTCAAACACACAAACACAGACACACACACACACACACACACACACACACACACACACACACACACACACACACACACACACAGATGTGGGGAAGAGGGAAACAGACAGCATCTCATTATGAGGCCTTTCCCACCCAGTACACATCCCATTGGCCTATATCACATGATGTGCTGATGTCATTCACTGCACAAATTCCTTTTGTTAGCCCTCAGCACTATAGTCTCAGTGGTGCTTGTGATAACTGTGTATCACTATAGTACAAATAAGTATTTGTGTAACATTTGTAATCTCAGTCCTGTCAAATGTAAAGTTGCGTGTGAGTGTGTGTGTGTGTGTGTGTGTGTGTGTGTGTGTGTGTGTGTGTGTGTGTGTGTGTGTTTCAAGATGAATGAGTTTGAGGCCATTCACACTCATTACACTTCCCATTGCCCCACGTTAGCACTCCTGTTGATGTCAGTCACCCTGAGATAACCCTTTGGGCAGCTTGCAGCCGTATAAGCTCCATGGCACTCGTGACAGCTGTGTAATACTATAGTGTAGCAGACTTGGTAGGTAGGAGCTCTAATCCATGTCTTGGCAACTGTGAAAAATGTGTGTCTTTGTTTGAGAGTGAGTGTGTGTGTCTTTGTAGAGACATGATTTTGAGGCCATTCACACTCACTACACTTTCCTTACCCCTCCTTTAACACTGCTGCTGATGTCACTCACCTTCAAAGATACCTTTGGACAGCTTGCCAACATATAGGCTCTGTAGCACTTGTGATAATTGTGTAATACTATAATGCAGCACACTAGTTAGGTATGAGTTCTAAACCTGGTTGTGGTAACTATGAAAATGTGTGTGCTTGTGTGAAAGAGTGTGGATGTCCTTCTAGGGACATGATTGTAAGATCATTCACACTCACTGCACTTCCCTTATCCCTCCTTTAGCACTGCTGCTGTCACTCACCTTCAAAGATACCTTTGGACAGCTCCCCAACATGTAAGCTCCCTGTTGCTTGTGATAACTGTGTGATACTGTAGTGCAAAACACTACTTAGGTAGGAGTTTTAATCTCCGTTCTGACAATTGTAAAAGTGTGTGTGTGTGTGTGTGTGTGTGTGTGTGTGTGTGTGTGTGTGTATCTGTAGATTGAAGTATTCTGTGTCCACACACAGCCAGTACATTTCAAAGTGTAATACTTTACAATGGCTGCTGATGTAACTCATCTTAGAGGTATGTTTGGACACTGTTCTACCTGGTACCTCTGTGCCACGTGTGATAAATGCATAACAATGTAGTAGCACAAAATACATAGGTAGGGGTTTGAATCTCATTTGTGGACTAGCTGTGTGACTGGAGGTTGATGAGATTTATAAGTATATATATATTTTATATATCTTCTTCTATCATTATATATAAATATATATATATGTATATATATATATATGTATGTATATATATATATATATATATATATATATATATATATATATATATATATATGTGTGTGTGTGTGTGTGTGTGCATGTGTGTGTTTGTACTTTAAGATTTTGGCCCCATTTACACCCAGTACACTTCTCAGTGCCCTTCTTTAGCAGTCCTGCAGATATCATTCATCTTAGAAGTACCTTTTGGCAACCCTAAGCCACATAAGGTCAGTGGTGCATGTGGTAAATGCTTAACATAAAGGTCTGAAAACATACTTAGATAGAGGTTCGAACCTCCCTCCTAGCAAATGTAAATGTGTGTGTAAGGTAAAGTATTTTATGAAATCACTCACCCACTACATCACCCAATGCCAGTATTTACAAGGGCTGGTGATGTTTCTCACCTTAGAAGTACCTTGGGACAGCATCTATCCTATAAGCTCTGTGGTGCTTGCGATAAATGTGTAACACTGTAGTAATAATACATAGATAGGTAGATAGGGTTTCTAAACTCAGTACTGACAAGTGTGTGTGTCTGTGTCTGTCATCCGTATCCTGTGTGGGTGTTGGTGTGATTGTGTAAGGATCCATTGGGGGGTGGGTTTTCCTAAATTATTATACAGATGACCACTAAACAGTATATGTCCCAATGTCCACATTACAAGGCCAACAGTTGTCAAGCACTGTAGAGGATGATGTAGACAATCCACAGCCCTAAATGTGTAGTGCCATGTTCAATGACTATGTGACAGTATGGAATAGTTATGAATATAGGCAACACGTCTAATACTCAGAGACCACTCTCCACCCGGGAATTATACACAAATACACTTGGCTAGGCATCAACCACTATATTAGTAGTTCTGCAAACTGCCTTACAGATAGTATGCATGGTGTGATTGCAGTGGACTCCATGTCAAACAGGTGACCAGGCATGACTTGTGTCACACAGGGTATGGACCCATGTCCTCCCATGTTTGGGATCTACCCTTCTGAGGTGCAGGAGAACACAAAGATACCCTGGCTGAAAATGTTTGCATACAACAGTAAGGTGGGTGATAGCATTCCCAATCCATGTGATATTGACATCATGCACAAAGGCCACTCTGATACCTATGACTGTTGTCAGAATCCTGGACATTACCTCAATGCCAAGAGATGTGCCATCTTTACTTTTGGGAACACCATGGCTCACATGAAGTAATACATTGGTGGTAGTCCACTGAACAGTGACGTTATAACAGAATGGGGAACACAGGTAGACAGTCAGCTGCCTGTTGACCACGACAGTGCCACTGGCATCAGAAACTACTTTGATGTGTTACATCTCCTGACTAAGTGTATGTTATCCAGAAAGTAAAAGGACATTGTCACCCTGTACCATCCTGTCAGTAGCCCAGTCAATGTGTACAGTGACCCTTTTTCCATGTTCCCCACTGGACACCTGCAACAACTTTAGAGTCTGCAAACATAGCCCACAGAGGGAATACCATGCCTTATATACATGCTCTGTATGGACAGACTCCAATAACTCCAATGAATCCCTGTGTCATACTGTCTATGTAGGTGCAATCACTACCTTCATTACACAGCCATGTCTCACCAAACTAGGTCAGGAATGCTACATCTGAAGATGCAAATCTGTCCACACAACATGCCCCAGAGACCTCAAGCACACTTCCAGACTTCAAAGGACATGCTTGTGGGACAGGTGCACAACCCATATGCTGTCCATGTTATGGAATATAAATCACATACATGTGAAGCAGTGCAACATCACTGGCCACCCACAACAGAAATCTGGATGAGTGGATGGGGAATACAATAACCACCCACGGGGACCACTCCAGTGACTATACTCCTGAGCCATACCGGGGACAATTGTCATGTTGCCTGATGCCAGGGTATTCCCTTGGGCTAGCATTGTAGAGCCTTCAGGCCCATTCACCTACTACACACCTATGAAGCAATAAACCGATGGATCTCAATACTGGAATGTGTGTGTGTGTGTGTGTGTGTGTGTGTGTGTGTGTGTGTGTGTGTGTGTGTGTGTGTGTGTGTGTGTGTGTGTGTGTGTGTGTGTGTGTGTGTATAGTAATCTCAGTGTGCTTGGTTGATGAGTATCCCCTGTGGCTGTGGTTATTAGCAATCAGAGATGTGTCCACACCACAACAGGTACCATTCTCCACTCTACAAGAGATGTTGTAAATCATCATATACCTATGTACAACCCTCAGCCCTATAATCCATGAAGCATATGCAATCACTGTGTTACAGATGTGGGAAATCCATGCAGATACAGCTGTACCCTGCCCAAGACATGGATGTGCTACCTCATTGCCATCCCCTTGGTCTTGCTGCAGGGCCACATCCTGGTGACACACAGATGCCTAGAACAGAAACAGGATACAACACGTGAGAACACATTCACTCAGCACTTCACTTGTGGGGGGAGAGGGGGTAAAGCTGGCACTGAATGTGCTGCCAAGACTGTGGTCAATATCTGTTGTCTCAGGATAGGTATTAGCATTGTGCTGTAACTCAGAGCACTTGTGTTTAATGCTGTGGAGGTTGCTGATGTAACTATCAAAGGCTGTTGTGATTGCCATCAGTGTCTGTAGCATGTCTACCTTCATAGATGCCTGTAGGGGATTCTATGAGGGATCCCAAGTTGTGTTTGAGGCTAATAAGGGAGTTCAACAGTCGTGGGACACCACCTTTCTCTGCAACCATGCCTTGCTTCTGTTGTACACTTTAGTAATGGCAGGGGACCATCACATTGTGTTGAAGGCAGTCCCTGCCTTCTTGGCCTGTATAGTGCATGCGTGTGTATGATATGATTTGCATTTCTCATTTCCATGGGTGCACATTTCATGGGTGCAGTGATTTTTTCCTGTTTTTAGTTTTTGCAGGAGAACATGGTGAATCCCAGGAAGTGTTGGGCCACTGTACTGGCACTTGGCTACTTTCCCAGGTGATGAAGGGGTAGTTAAAGTCTCATACTATGTCAGTGTTGCGTGGCTCCATCATAGAGTTAGGGTGTTGAGGGAGGTCAGGTGTGGTCCATATTTGTCAGATGACAGCTGTGGAATGCATATAGCCTGATACTGCAGGGGATGTGTCTGTCTGCTGGAACCACCTCTCCATTAGCAGCAGACATGTTAATTTCCCTACTCCAACGAGTATTATAGCCTCTAATTTGCAGTCGCCTCAGAACTTGGTTAGCCATAGTCCTTCTTTGCTTGCCTGTCTACTCTTAGAAGTATATGCAAAAAGGGAGGTTCCTAGACTGAGCCCTGGGGAACGCGCCAATCTTGTAATCGAGTTTAGACCTAGCTCCCGCAACTACTCTTACCATGTGGGTTCTGTCCAGTGAGCCAGCTGGCAAAATCTCATGTGATGTAGAGGTTTATTAAGGCTGCATGTGGCTCTGTAATGTCTGGGGAGTGGAAATGAAGGCCTTATGTAGATCTAGGTAGGCTTTTGGACCACCCCTTCCCTCATCTATAGCCTTGGTAAATGTCTCAAAGAGTCCATGGCTCCACCTTGCGTAGCAGAATAACATTTGCTGTGCACCACCACCACAGCATATAGCCTGGAGAGGCTGAGTTTAAACAGTGTGTTTAGGTGAGGGGTTAGTTCATCTTGAGCTTGTGTAGGACAGCCTGGGAGCTGTGTTTTTGTCTTGGGAGGGCTGTATAGTTATGGGCCCTTTGGGGTGAGAGGGGGTGAAATTTGCACTGAACCTGTCTGCCAGGATGTTGGCTATCATATCAGTCAGTTCATTTTATTTTGTGCCATTTACTCTGAGCAGATCTGAGAATTGCCACTTTATTCTTGACATAGCTAAAAAATTTGTGGTTATTTTTTTTTTTGGATCAACAATTTTTTCTGGATAGCACGATCCATGCATTCTTTTGTAGTGCCTTTTGCAGCTTGGACAGCTATTATCCTTTATGGGGGGGGGCTTGAAACCCCCACGGTCTTTAACTAAGTAGTTTGCTTTTTTGCTTTTTGCTTTTTTTTTTTTTTTTTTTTTTGGGGTTGGGGTTAATGTCCGGTGTGGAACACCGATCGCTCATGTTGGTAATGATCAGGTTCAATATGTTGTCACCTCTGGTGGGGGTATTGACCAGTTGATCTAGGGTATTTGAGTTTATAAATTCTAGGAAATGTTGGGCAAGGGAGTTTGTACTTGAGTAGTTCTCCCAGTTAATGTTTGGGTAATTGAAATCACCCAATATCAGGGTGTTTGGTAGGACCTTTATGTTTCCCAGTGTTTCCAGGAATGCGGAGTGGGAGTGCTGGGACATGGTGGGTGATCTGTAGCAAGCTATAATTTGAATAGCAGTTTTGGTCATTGTTAGTTACACGTGGATGATCTCTGAAGCATCGTGCTGTGCCACTAACCTGGAGGTGTGGGTATCCTTGATGAATATGGATACTTCCTCGCCTTTTGTATTTTGGTCCGGGTTTTGTGGTCGAAATGTATGGTATGAGTTGTAGCCTGGCAGTGCTGGTGTGCATTATGGAGCCTTAAATCAGGTTTCTGTTACTGCACATTATATCGATTTTCTCCATACTGAGGAGTGCCTCGAGTGCATGCATTTTGAGGTTTAGACTTCTGGCATTGAGTAGCATTACCCTCAGTTTTTTGTTACTTGTGCTATTTATGGCAGTGGATTTGTCTTTTGAGCCTTGCCTAAAAAAGGCACTATGGTGGAGGCAAGAGCCTTGGCCAGTATTCAAAAGCCTAAGGGTGACAGGTTCAAGCCGTCTCTAGAGAAGCAGCATGGCTTGTCGGGCATGTCATCCCAAGCTGACAGACACTGGATCCCTTTTGAATGACACCAGAAGCTTAGCCAATTGTTGAAATTGATATTTTTTTCTCTATACCGTGGTATCTTTCTTGGTGATGGCAGGATGCTACTCAGGGTCAGGGTCATACTAACCTGGGCTATGTAATCAGAAAGCTCCTCCATGTCTCTTTTCATGTAGTCCAGGGAGGTACGGCTCAGGTCATTCACACCAACATGGACAATGACAGAGTCATATTTGTACTTGTTCTGAAGTGACCTGAGTGCTTGTGTTATGTGGCGGATCTTTGCACCCGACAGGCAGCTAACAGTAACCTTCTCCTTGTTCAGCCTAGTGAGTGGGACGTCAGTGTGCCTGACTATCCATATTCATCAAGGATACCCACACCTCCAGGTTAGGGCAAAACTGCTATTCAAATTATAGCTTGCTACAGATCACCCACCATGTCCCAGGACCCCCACTCCACATTCCTGGAAACACTGGGAAACATAAAGGTCCTACCAAACACCCTGATATTGGGTGATTTCAATTACCCAAACATAAACTGGGAGAACTACTCAAGTACAAACTCCCTTGCCCAACATTTCCTAGAATTTATAAACTCAAATGCCCTAGATCAACTGGTCAATACCACCACCAGAGGTGACAACATATTGGACCTGGTCATCACCAACATGAGTGACCGGTGTTCCACACTGGACATTAACCCCTTGTTGGTTAGATCTGACCATAAACTAATCACTCTGGATATCCACATTCAGCCACCACCCCCAGTCAAAGAAACCACAGTAAAAAGCTGTTCAAAAGCAAACTTCACATTACTTAAGGGTTGGGAGGGTAGCCTAATGGTTAAGGTGTTTGCCTTACAAACACAAGGTGCAGGGTTTGAGGCTCACAAGAGATAATTGGCTAAGCTTAAAATGGCTCGCAAGGGCAGTTAGCTTACTACTAATCTATGAATCTATAAACTATAGAGTCACCTATTACTAGTGTGTTGGGTATGTTATTTTGCATTAAGGGTTGTGATTACATGGCACACTGGTTTTGTGAAGTATGTGTTTCATGGTTTGTGTTGGGGGGTGTAGGTTGCTTGGATGTCTGCTTTGGAGGTCTATGTTGCTTTTGCAGATTTTTATTTAGAGCTTCCATGTATGTTTTCATGTATTTATGTGTGTTTTTTGCCGGTGCTAGTTTCATAGGTCTATGTGAGACTGGTGGTGTGATGCAATTAATTCCCTTCTCCTCTTGACTGCCAGTACCTGGAAACCCAAAGCTGACAGATGTAGGACAACTGTGGCAAGTCAATGGATTCTGTCAATCATGTTATCCCAAGCAGAGAGATACTGGATCCTCTGAGAATGACACAAAGCATGTAAGCCAATGTTGCAGTCAAGCATCTGTTGATAGTACTGCAACATCATTCTGGGTGATGGCAGTACACTGCTCAGGGCTACTGTCACACATGCTGTCAAAGGAAAAACAACTTCAAAAAGATCAACACACGGCAGGTTCAGGTTAAGGCACTTTAATCTTGCAGCAAGGAGACAAAAATGTGCTAATACAGAGTTTGTCTAACTAGAATCAGGAAGTGAAGCTATTCTTATACTTTTCTTACAAGACATTGCCTACCAAGCTGACGTAATAAATCACAAGTTCTTTCAATATTATTTCATAGCAGCTGTTTGTCCATGATTTTCTGCTGGCACATCAAGTTTACAAAAAAAACTTCCTAAGAAAAACAACGTGGCCTTGATGACCACCTGTCAGATACAACTTCTCACTATGCAATGTTATCATTCAAGGTACTATGGCTAATTCGAGTACAAAGCAATTACAGATTATAGTTCATTTCTTCAAGCAGTCTTTGTTTGATGTATCTTTCTTTTCTGCAGCTGTGCATGTTCTCATAACATGAACAGAGCTGATTGTTCAAGTTCAATAACATTATAGAAAACGGTATTGTTCTATTCATTCATTTTCCTGACCTAGCAGATAATCACCTGCTTCCCATAAATTTCCAAAAGGCATAAACATGAATTTTGCTGTGCTAGCAAATACTAGGTCAGAGAGCATCTTGCAATTTCGGAAAGCATACTGCAGTTTGAAAAGCACCTTGTAATTTCATACAGAATTAAGCTGTACATAAAATAAAATGAAATGTGTTAACCCTTTTAGCTTCTAATAAGCACTAAACATATACATTAATACATATTTTTTCTAACATTTCCCCCGTTAATACTTTTTATTCTATTTTCAAAAGCATAAGCAGTTGCTTCTTCTCCTAACCTCTTTCTGTTCAGAATTTGCAGTTAAGAGAGTCATTTAGTTTAAACTTATGAACGTGTTTCATTTTTCAACAGTTCTAAAATTTCAGTACTTTGATACAAAGTCTCAGAAACTGACATGTCTATAAAATCTTTGATTTATCTTTTCATGCAGGGAATACCACAACAAACACACACTCCTAACAGGAGTAATCCCACACAAATGGCAATCAGGATGTTCATTAGGATGCTACCCCCCCCCAAATAAATTCTGGAAAAAATCCGTCAGTGGGTTTGGGCCTGGTTTGGTCATGGCCGACACTTGCTGAATCACCTCAACATGGTTGTTTATCTCATGCTGGTTGTCAGGAATATACGAACATCACTCCTCTTTTATTAAAGCGCACGTACCACCTTTCGGCGCTAGGGTGAAGTCGAGAGCCATGCGGTTTTGAAGCACCACAGTTTTCATAGCGTTCAGTTCATCAGTCACTAATTCAAGAGCAGAAAAAGTTGCATTGCTCATTACTTTGAGAAGTTTGGACAGTTTTCTTAGCTCCCAAATCGATTTCACTGTGCCATATGCAGGGGCTATACCTGCCCACGATATAATAGTGTCACTAAAGTCCATGTGTGCCAATTTATCTTTGTTTTTCATGGAGTTATGATTTCTCCAGCCTGCTTCGATTCGTCCCATTGGATTCTCAGGTCTCTTGATTGGATTTCCAGGTTTTTTGGTGACCTTTCTGAAATTTCAAATTTTTCTCTGAGGCAAAACTGCAGTGTGTCGTACGGCCGGAACCAGGTAACCCAAAAAACAACTGCCGGACCAATTCTCAGGTAACCATTTGTATGCCTTTTTCCCACACACAAAATAACAATTCTCTACTTTAGTATTAATATATACTTGCCCTGCATGAAACATTTTCTTATCAATGATAGTTGTTTAAAAAGAACAGGATTACGTTGTACTTCATCAACCGTTTTGTGCATTAGTTCAAAATAAGAGTCATAGTTTGTATCACAAATATAACTTGCATTATTAGCTTTGATATAACATTTGTAAGGAACAGTCACATTACAATTGCTCCAACCCACCTGTACAGTATCATTTTTGTAAAAATATACAATTCCCTTTTGTGTAACAGGCAGGTACAATGCTATTTTGTCTTGTGATTTTACAGTTGTAGTATCAAAAATCAAATTTTCCGAGTTCTCCTTGACCCCTAGGGGGACAGCAGTCATTAAAAATCCCCCATAAGCTGTTGGTATAGCTGTGCAAATCCAGCAATTCGAAACATTAAAAGTTTCAGCATACATATATTTAATTGCTTGGTAAGTGTTAAAGTTTGGATGCCAGTCTATGAGTAATGCATCTCATTTATTCAGTTCAGCTCGTGTGGCTGGAAAAAGGAAAGGCCACAGCAAAAAGATCAATGTTACCAGTATGTTTAATAGAATAATCAGGCAATACTTCTGAGGTTGTTCTGTATTCCTATTTGCTCTGTATCTAATCATTTTGTTCTTGTCTAACAGTAACAAGTTTTTTGTCCAGTTCAAAGTTTTTAACCACTTTATAGTGTGTCAGATTTGATTTAATCCAGGATGCTCGCTCTGTGATCTTGACTGAAGTGGGTGTTGACAGTAGCACTTGGTATGGCCCTGCCTACTTCTGTGAGGTCCAATTCTTCTTCTTGATGACTTTTACCCAGACCCATGTGCCTGGGACTACTGCTGCTTCCGATGGTCTGGTTTGTTCTTTATCTGAAACAGAATTTAACTGCAAAAGTTGTTTATTACTTTAAAGTCATCTCATATATTCTGCAAGTGAACTGTCGGCCTTCTGATATGCAGGCATGAGAGGTTTCCATTGAGGTATATAGTATGCCCTCCCAAATAATTTTTCAAAAGGAGTTAACCCCTTTGCATTTGGAACAGTTCTCATGCTAAACAATGCCAGAGGCAGGCAGTGCACCCAGTTCTTTTGTGTCTCACTAATTAATTTCCTAAGTTTGTTTTTCAAAATTCCATTATGCCTCTCTACTAATCCTGCGGATTGGGGGTGGTATGCGCAATGGTTCTTTAAGGAAATTCTGAAATATTGGCTCAACTGTTGTATAGTTTGATTTACAAAGTGTGTGCCATTGTCACTGTAGATCTTTTCCGGTATGCCAAATCTAGGAATAATTTCTTTAACAAGGACTTTGCAACAGTAGCTGCATCTGGATTTTTGGTCGGAAAAGTTTCCAACCATTTGGAAAACATATCTATAATGACAAGACAATACTTCTTATTTTCGCATTTGTTTAGTTCTATGAAATCCATACAGATAGTATGGAACAGGTACGGTGGTGTTGGGAAACTCCCTTGCTTAGGCTTCAATGCCCCTTGTGCATGATGCTTGTTACAAACATGGCATGCTGCACAAAAATTTTTTGTGTAGTTTGTAAATCCATATGCTGTGAACACTCGGTTCACTAACTGTACCATCCCCCCTGTTGAGACATGGCACTGCCCATGGCTCAACAAAGCTGCATATCTAAATAAATTAGATGGCAAAATTGGTTTTCCTTCTTTAGAGATGTACAGCCCTTTCTCAAGAAATGCTCCTCTTTTTATCCATTTCTGTTTTTTCTATTTTCGTAGTAAGTGTCTGTATTGTTTTCAACATTTCTAAATCTAAAATCTCAGAAGGTTGTAATTCCTCACTCAAAAGAAATACTTCTGAAGCTGAAGCTGCCTGCTTTGCAGCTGTATCAGCTCTTGCATTACCTTTTGAAATCCTATCTTGTTGCTTGGTATGAGCTACACATTTACAAATAGCTACTTTCTGAGGTAACTGAATGGATTCTAACAAATCTAAAATAAATTGAGCATGATTAATCAGTTTACCAGTAGATGTTATCATTCCTCTATTTTTCCACTGTTATGCAAAAACATGTACAGTAGAGAAAGTGTACTGGCTGTCAGTAAAAATGTTCACACATTTACCCTTTGCCAAGGTACATGCCCTTGTCAAGGCAATCAATTCTGCTGCTTGTGGAGATAAGTTGTGTGGTAAAGACTTTGCTTCTAAAATCTCAGTGTCAGAAACTACTGCATACCCCACTAGGTTCTGTCCTGTAGGACCCCTCCTGCATGAGCCGTCCATGTAATATGTCACCTCGGCATCATCCAAGGGAACATCCATTAGATCTTTTCTAGGCAGTGTCTTTTGCTCAATCTCCTGCAGGCAGCTGTGTGGTGTGCCATCCGCAGGGGTCGGGAGCAAGTTAAATGGATTTAAAGTTGTACATCGTTCAATTGTCATATGAGGTTGGCTCAAGAGTATAGTCATACAGGAAAGATGTCTAGCAGGAAAAAGATATGCTAATTTTTCTTGCAGTAAAATAATCGCGACTGCATGAGGCACTCTCAATGTGAGAGGGTGGAACAACACTACTGAGGCCGAAGCCTGCACTGCTATTGCAGCTGCAACTACTGCTTGTACACAGTGGGGCAGCGATCGCATCACTGGGTCCAGCTGTGATGAATAGTAAGCTAGAGGGCATTGCTTATCCTCATGTTGCTGTGTTAACACTGATGTCATATAACCTTGCTTACAATCTACAGTTTGGAAAAAACGTTTATGATAGTTCGGTAATCCTAAAACTAATGAGGATGCTATCAATTGTTTCAGTTTGCAGAAAGCTGATTCTGCTTCTGGTGTCCATTGTAATAAATCTTGTGCTGCCATAGGCTTTTTGTATATCAAGTTGGTCAGTGGAGCAGACTCCAAGGCATAGTTTGGAATCCAACTCCGACAGAAATTAGTCGTGCCCAGGAAGGACATCATTTCCTTCTTGGTAGTCGGTTTGGGTGCTTGTAAAATTGCTATTTTCCTATCTTCATCTAATTTTCTGCCTTCTTTGGATATTACATATCCCAGGTATGTAACCTGCTTTTTCCAAAGCTGCAATTTGTTTTTGTTTACTTTATGTCCTTGAGTGGCTAGAAATTGTAGTAATGCTATGGTATCTTCTCTGCATTCTTGCTGGGTGGGGGCTGCCAGCAGGATGTCGTCTACATAAAGTAAAATTTGGCTGCCTCTTGGTGGGCTAAATCCCGCCAAGTTGCTTGCCATCTCTTGTGCGAATATTGTTGGGCTTTCACAATACCCCTGTGGTAATCATGTGTATGTATACCTTTTCCCCTGAAATGTGAATGCAAACCAATGATGGCTGTCAGGGTGTATCGGTATCGAAAAAAATGCATTGCTAATATCTACCACAGAAAAATACTTCTGTTGAGGCTTCAAATCATTCAATAGGGTGTGTGGATCTGGCACCATAGGTGCTCTAGGTATTACTGCATCATTTACAGCTTGTAAGTCCTGGACCATACGCCATTCTCCATTTGCTTTCCTGACAGGAAATAAGGGTGTGTTACATGGTGAATCGGGAGATTCTACCAGTACTCCTTCCTTAAGCAAAGCTGCTATTATATGTTTGATTCCTACTTATGCATCCTTTCTTAAGGGATACTGTCTCTTTTGAGGTCTAAATGCTGATTTTGGTGTAATAGTAACTTGTCCTGCTGTACGAATAAGTCCTACATCTGACTTTCCTGTTGACCAGAGAGTTTCTGGTATGCTCCGTAAGGCATGTTCTTCCTCTTCGAGTAAGAGTACTAATCAGCTGTCCTCGCTAGACTGCAAGTGTACAGCTGGGTGTGTCTGTGTTATCCAATTTAACTTCTGCCTCTGTACTCCCTGTTCTGACAATTCTAGCTCCGTCTGTTTTTCCCACTTTGTGACTTTTTCTCCTAGGTCTGTCCATTTCACATTCTTGTCCTTAGTTAAACTAACTTGTGGTAATCGATTAGATTTATAGAGTGCAAAGAATTCCTGGGGCAATGAACAGCTAACTACACTGTTTCCTTCTGTGTCCCAGTACAGATTACGTAATACTAATCTGTTTGCATGGTTTTTGAACAGTTCTTGCTCATATTCCTTATCAGGTCCTGGTGTGCTACAATAATACAGAGTACAGTGCAACAAATGCTATTTATCAGTGTCAAGGGAGGGGGACTTACTGATGGCTACGTTCATCAGTTCTTCGGTTACTGCCCCTGGACCAGTCGTGACTAAGTCCTGGCTGTACCAATAAAATGTTTCACCCTCCGGTCGCACCACAAAAGTATCCATTTATCACTGTGCTTCCATACCCTGCATAGTCAGAACTACTGCTATGCCAAATATCTGCATAAGATCTCTGGCCAAAAGGTTTAGTGGGCAGTTTGCAGAAACAACAATTTTGCTTTTCTGGGTCATCCCTGAAACAGGGTCAGTTATTGCTATGATATGGGAGAGTGGCTCCCGATACAGCTGCCATTAGCTGCTTTCACTAATATGTAATCAAGTGATTCTGAATTTTCTGGTAGTTTGGAAAGATGTAGCAGGGTTCGTGAAGCCCCTGAGTCACACAGGAATTTAACTTCCTTCCCCTCTACCAGATGTGTAACTACTGGTTTCGTGTCTGCTAAATAGAGCTCTAGGCTCAATAATGCTAAGTCTAAAATTTCACTTTCTTCACCATCTGTGATTTCTTGTACTTACTCTATTTCTTCTATCACATCCTCTACTCCCTCTATCACATTTGCATTTGTCTTTTCTCGGTTACTCCCTTCTAGTGATTCTTGACTATCATATAGTCAGTCCTCACCCTCCCTATCTTTCATGGCTACCTTCTTGTTTTGCTTGAAATCCCTTGCTAAATGTCCCTTTTTTACGCACTTAAAACATTCATCACTTTTCTTTCTCTCTTCAAACTCTTCTGATTGTTTATCAGATTGTTTGTTTCCCTGGGCATTTTTCTTGCCCTTTTTTCTGGACTGTACTATATAAACTTCTGCTCCATCTTCTACAGAAAATACTTGGGCTTTCTTTTTATTTTTACTGTTAAAATGCCTTTCGGCATGTCTAGCATATTCAAGTAGTGACTGTAATCTACTTGTATGATGGTCTACCATGTGCTTTGTAATAAAGCTGCTTATAGGCAAAATACTGCCTTTCAAAAATGCATTCTTTAGCTGTTGCTCATACGGGGAGTCATGTGTTTGGTCTTCAGGTACTGTTTGGTCTTCAGGTACCTGCATTCCACAATGGTTATTAAAACACTCTAATAATCTAGCATAATATCTATCAACAGTTTCACCTTCCTGTTGAATGCATTGATTAATGCAAGTCCATTCTGCCCTAGGCTTCCACTTCTCAGAGATTCTGTCTGTTAGACCTTTCACTCTGTTATCCAGTTCTGTGTTGCTATGTGGGAGTGGCTTGTGTTCTGCGTCATGGGGATTCCAGTTGCCACTGATCATGTGCCAATCTGGACCTACGATTTGTCTAACTACTTTTTCTACTTCTTCCCCATTTAAATGATAACTTAACCTCATGCTCTGTAAGTCTTCTAAGAATGTTCTAAAATTAACTTTTGGATGGGGAATTCCCTCTGTGGCTTTCCGGATGTCTTCCGGTGTCCACTGTCTATATACTAGGAGAGTTGGGTCCTGTCCTGCCTGTCCTGCCTGAGGATTTGGTACTTCTATGAGTAGACATATCTTTTCTTCACTCATAGCTCGTGAATTTTTGTTTATTTGATATAACTCAGTATCCCCTCTTAAGTTACGTGTTTGAGATCTAGTCTCGATGGGATCTCTGACATACAGTCTTGGCTTCGCGGTGACAGCCGGGTATAGCGGAGGTGGACCAGCTTGTCCACTCACTTCATATTCTGGTGCGGGAAGCAGAGGGGGCAGAGGGACTGATGCTATTACCAAATTATTGTCTTCTTTATCTAGAAACATAGCTTTTGAATTATTACTTTTTTGTTCCCTACGGTTTGCTTCCTCAATCCACCTGTGTGCCTGAGGAATGCCTAATTGACGTTGCTTTTTTACCTGACCTTTTGCATCAGTTTTAAGCTGTTTGACAAGTTTAATAAGTGAAGATTTTTCTAATTTACCATCAAATTCATATTTATTAACCCATTTTGTATAGTATCTAACATTATTGCCACGCTGTAATTGCATATATTTTGCATCTTCGGTTAGTGGTGGATCTTGGGAACTTTTTGTGCACTTATTACCCATATTGTTCTGACTGTTAAAAAATGTTACTTAACTCTTCTTATTTTCACGTGGTACCATGATTTTCTGTTTCACAGTTTATCTAGAATAACTGTATTACCTATTCTGTTTCCCTGATCTATGACAAGACTGCAATCTTTCTGTCCCTGACTTGTACAAAACAAATCTCCTGACAGATGATTCAAATCAAGTCCCTGATCTAAAACAGAAAAAGGTAAATCTCACCTTACCTGAGCCTCCGTGATTGACTGTCTCTAGTTCGCGTGATAACTCATCCTCCAGTCACAGATCAGAAAAGTGGCTGGCCTCTTTTGAACGACAATTCAGTCGGAGGTCTTTCAGAGCAGAAGAACCAATGTGGTTTCTTCCCTGTACGGTTTCATGCCACCTGGCCCATCTGACCTGAGGCGAAGTGAGAGCTTCCGGTCCGAAGGACCAATCTGTCAAAGGAAAAACAACTTCAAAAAGATCAACACATGGCAGGTTCAGGTTAAGGCACTTTAGTCTTGCAGCAAGGAGACAAAAACGTGCTAATACAGAGTTTGTCTAACTAGACTCAGGAAGTGAAGCTATTCTTATATATTTCTTACAAGACATTGCCTAGCAAGCTGATGTAATAAATCACAAGTTCTTTCAATATTATTTCATAGCAGCTGTTTGTCCATGATTTTCTGCTGGCAAATCAAGTTTACAAAAAAAACTTCCTAAGAAAAACAATGTGCCCTTGATGACCACCGGTCAGATACAACTTCTCACTATGCAATGTTACCATTCAAGATACTATGGCTAATTCAAGCACAAAGCAAGTACAGATTACAGTTCATTTCTTCAAGCAGTCTTTGTTTGATGTATCTTTCTTTTCTGCAGCTGTGCATGTTCTCATAACATGAACAGAGCTGATTGTTCAAGTTCAATAACATTATAGAAAACAGTATTGTTCTATTCATTCATTTCCCTGACCTAGCAGATAATCACCTGCTTCTCAGTAAATTTCCAAAAGGCATAAACATGAATTTTGCTGTGCTAGCAAATACTAGGTCAGAGAGCATCTTGCAATTTCAGAAAGCATACTGCAGTTTGAAAAGCATCTTGTAATTTCATACAGAATTAAGCTGTACATAAAATAGAATGAAATGTGTTAACCCTTTTAGCTTCTAATAAGCACCAAACATATACATTAATACATATTTTTCTAACACATGCCTGGACAACATAATCAGAAAGTTCAACCGTGTCTCTTGTCATGTAGTCCAGTGAGGTGTGTCCCAAATAATTGACACCCACATGGATACAGAGTGATACTTGTAGCTGTTGTGGAGTGCCATGACTGGCTGTGTCATGTGTTGGATGCTGGCATGTGATAGATATTTGGCTGTTACCTGCTCCATATTCAACTTAGTGAGTGGAATATGTGTGTGCCTCAATGTTGAGTTGCCCATGATCACTGTATTGTGCAAGGTGGTTAGCCTTAGAAGCTTAGGTTGAGGGGCACACTGTGTAGGTTAAATATATGTCCCTTGGAATATTCCATGTCATTGTGTCTGAGTGGGTATCTGTCTTGCTGATCTGTGCTGCTTGGGTAAATGTCCATTGAGTGCCTCTGTGAAGGTGGGTGTGTGGATTTTCACTGTATGTCATGGCTGTCAAAGTGGATGTCACGGTGAGCTATGTGTTCCACATGTTGTGGTGCAGGTGTTGATCTTATCCTCTTGACCTGCTAGTCCAGTCTTTGCTGGAGAGTGCATATGTCCACATTAGGTGATATACGGGTAACTCTTACAAATCTGAGTGTTTGGAGTTTAGAGGGTAGAGTTGTCTGTGTACATCAGGCAGTTGCAACAGTCCCTCAGAATGAACAAGTGCATCAGGTTAATGTGTGAAAGCACAGAAAACAGCCCTTCAATCATGCCAGGAGGAGTGGACATAACTAGTAAGTACTAGTGCTACTTCTGTGATGAACAAGTACTGCTGACAAGCTCCCAGGTAGGCCACATGTATTGATACAATAACCCAGTGAAGTGCCAAGCCATAATGCTATTTGAAGTGCAAGACAGAAAGAACTAGCATGATGTAAGGGTGGAACTGAAGGTAGACTTTCTGCCACATGTAATACTTTATCTCAGCTATGCAGTTATCAGCAGCCTTGGCCAAATGAAAGTTTAGTAAACTCTGTAGCATGAGCGGTAACTGTATAACACTGTAGTAGACATAACTAGATAGGCAAGAGTTCTTATCCCACTATTGACAAGTGTATATGTGTGTGTGAATCATGTACTGTTTGTCTTATACCATTTTTGACTTGTGTACTACCCTGCACACTTCCCCTCACCCCAGTTTAGTAGTCCTGTTGATGTCATCCACCTTAGAAATTGAACATGTATAAGCTCTGTGGTGTGTCTGATAATTGCATAGCACTATACTAGCAATAACTAGATAAGCAGGACTTCTAATCTCTCTACTGGCAACTGTTTGGATGTGCTTGTGTGAGAATCCTGTATTGTGTGGGTTACACCATTTTTGACCTGTGTACTACTTCTTGCACTCACACCAATTTAGTAGTCCTGTTGATGTCATCCACCTTAGAAGTACCTTTGGTGTAGGCAGAAATGTTTAAACTCTGTGGCGCATCTGATAACTGCTTAGCACTATAGTAGTAATAACTAGATAGGTAGGAGTTCTAATCTCCCTAATGGCAATTGATTGGATGGGGTTCCTATCATATGTTCGAAGGTTTAAAACTTTGTATTACTAAAGGTCAACCTTTAATGATCGAAATTTTAAAATATAATGGAGATTGCCATAGAGTGAAGGTAGGGAAGATTTCCCTTTACTGCACTGTAGTGTGATTTCAGAGTTGGTATATTTAAGTAGCGGGGGTGTGGGGGTGCAGCAGGGCTTGCCCCCTGCATAGAGTGTTTTTTTTTTTATTTTGGGCTTAAAAGTTTTTTTTGACATTCGAAGTATTAAAAATTCGATCATTAAAGTTTGAACTTTAGTGATTCAAACTTTTAATACTTCTATATTATGATATAGACCCGTTTCAATGTGTGTTTGTGTGAGAATTATGTAGTGTGTGGGTTACACCATTTTTGACCTGTTTACTACCCTTTACACTTCCCCTCACTCCAATTTAGTAGTTCTGTTGATGTCATCCACCTTAGAAGTACCTTTGGAGCAGGTGGGAAGGTGTAAGCTCTGTGCTGTGTCCGATAACTGTGTAGCACTATAGTAGAAATACCTAGATAGGCAGGAGCTTTAATCCTAATACTGGCAACTGTGTGTGTATGTGTGTGTGTGTGTGAGGATCATATCTTGTGTGGCTTATTCCAATTTGATTTGTGTACCATGCACGGCTGGTGACCACCTCCCGCTGCCATTACTTTATATAGTGTGGTAACAGCATCTGCCTCACATGCAGCAAGTTAAACCATTGTACAGTCCTCTGTACAGATGTGTCTGGAATATCCAGATGTTTTCAACCTATACATGGTTGGAAGTGGTCTGTGTGCCTTAACGATACCCATGTATGTGATATTGTAGCAAAATAGGTGACAGTAAGTGCACTGACACATATGGCAGCATGAGGTATTATATCTGACTGAAACATCATGCTGATATGACATCTGACATCCTCACAGGTGACCATCCTTGTAGGTGCAATACACAAGTCCAGATGCTTGGTTTTACAAGTGAGCTGTTCATGTCATGGGTCACATTAAAGGCTGGAAGAGGTATGGACTGACATATCATGGTCCTAATTTGTATGTAACAGGAACAACTTGCATCTTAACAGGGGTGTGTACACAATTTATATACACTGCATACCACTAATGTGTCCCACATGTCCCCACCTTAGGCTGTTTGTCCAGCCCATTTTACTGGCCTCTGTCCAAACGTCTTGGCACTGACAAGTTGTGAGGTATGCTACAGGAATGTTGAATTCACGTCAGATAGGCACAAGTGGTGACCTCTGAGATGCAATGCAGTTAACCACACCACAAGTGAACATGCACATAAAGCAATATAGCTATTACATAAAGCAATATAGCTATTACTGATAGTTGTGTGCATGGCAAATCGCATGTCCTTTACATGACTGGGGTATTGCCAGGCAACAACATAACAATGTCATACTCATCAGCTTCAGGCCACTGACTCATATGCAGACCAGAAGGTCCTAGGTAGTTGTAAGAGGGGAGGTATTGTCAGCCGACTCACATGTGGCCTTGGTACAAGATGGATGCAGCATTTCTACAGATTTACAGTACTAACCCCAATAATACACATGTTCTGTCCTCACCATAGATGTGCACCTCTGTGCATTAGAAAACCCCACCGACAACTGCAATCGGACCTGGCACATGGCTGTAGATACAATACAGATACATGTATATCTGATACATTAGTGTAGTAATCCCCACTGGGCCCTTAACTGCATGCTCCTCGTCCAGTGTGTGGTTTCAACCCACCTCCACAATGTTTCCTCAGCTTCATGGCTTGTGGGTTTGGCAGGTGCCCCAAGGTTGGCGCGGAGCTCCTCAGTGGGTGTCAGTGGGGGCTGGATGGCTGGGTCCCCATCTGTGGCTAGCCAGTTCCCTGCTATAGCAGCAGCCCATTGACGGGCATGGCAGATGAGGTCAGTGGCCCTATGCTGCACCTGCTTATAAGTTCTGCTGTGCAGGCCGGCATCATTTACCTTGTGGACCAGATCATTCCACAGGGCGGTCCTCTCCCGCACAGCTTGTGCTCTCCATCCAAATACCAGGGCATAATGTTCGATCACATATTGGGTGATGATGTTAGTTTCTCCAACAGAGAATGTTGGTAGGCAAGCCCTCTGCATGTTACCTGGAAGACATAAACAGGAAAAAAGGTCATAGGACCTCATATGGTTGTCAAATTGCACATCAACACTGGATATTACTAGCAAATAATACAAAGTACACCATAACCCTCCACTCTATCATGGCTATAGCAACTTGCATTACACTCCTGACCTTGAGCTATATTGGACACTTAATTGCATAATTATCTATTCTCCATTCATGTCTGTGTAGAGGGATGACAGTAACCATCTTCCATGTGGATGGTGTGTAGATGGTGGTAGGTCTGTGTTTGACTTTGGTGTGTGATGGAGCTGTGAGCACATGCCTGAGTTCATGTAGGAGGCAGACAGTGATGTTATTATGCCCCATGTAGATTTGCTGCTGTTGCCATCAGTAGGCAATATGTACATGATCACCATTGCTGAGGGGAGGAGTGTGGTTTATGTGCATATCCCCCTATACAACTGGGGTGGGCAGGGTGGCAATGTTCTCACCTAACCTGTCTGATGCAGGTTGCCTTTATCCTTGGCATGTGTATTAGGTGTACTTTACCCCCAGTACAGGGGGAATTGTGTTGTTGCCTCTGAGACTGACAACATATGTGGAGACACTGTTGCAATTATCCTTGGTGGTGTGGATATGTCTAATTTGTAGTCATAGTCAGCCTTACAGTGTATTGCTCCTGTCCACCAAAGGGAATTACTCTACCTTGGTGGAGGCTGGATATACAGGTCAGGTACTGCTGAGTCCATATAGCTACACTGAATATAAAGTGTACACACCCCTGTTACAATGCTTGGTATTTGTGCAATTGAAACATGATACCACAATAACTCATTTCAAAACAATTCCCACCTTTAATGTGACCTATAGCCTGTACAAGTCAATTGAAAACATAACAATCTTGACAGTGAAAGCATATGGAAATAATGTTCAGTACAATAAGCCAGTTGAATAAGTGTGCACACCCTTTAGCTGATATGTTGTGTATGCACCTCTTGAGATGGTTACAGCATTCTTTCATCTTGGTTTGGACTCTAACATCATGGCACATCTTCACTTGGCAATAGTTGCTCATTTTCCTAGAAACACCTTTGTTTGTTTTCCAATGGAAGTGTACAGGTTAGGAGTCACATTCAAGATGAGAAACATTATGACATGCTTTTCTGTGGTCTTATTGCCATACAGCACACAAACCTGCATTCAAAGAGGGGTGTGTACACTTGAGATATCCACTGTATATAAGTGCTGATATAAATGTTAGTAGTAGGCATGGACAGAGGGTCATAACACAGTTGGACACTTCTCCAATTACTACCTGATAAACATGCATACTCTAGTACCCATATCAGTGTCAGAGCAATGCAACAACCAGTAGCTGTACACATTTATGTCTGTTGTATGCACTGACACTGATATTACACACATGTGCAACATACACAACCTATGTACCTGACTGCTTGACACTCATGTTATTAGTTTTGAGCCTTCCAGCTGAACATACGCATACATACATGTACTCAGGGGATACCTGGTATACATTTCTGTTGTATGTTAGTATGGCACACTGTATTTACAGTCTTGCTGCTCGATCATACTTCTCAACCTGTTACAGCAGGATGTCTGGACAATGACACACATAAAATGGGTGAGCTGGGACATCAATATTGATACTGTATTAATATAGCTGCACCATACATTAGTAAGTTGATTGCAGCAGGCTTTGGCATCACTGTGATAACCTGGAAGATGTCCAACAGTCATAAGTAGGCTATTATGTTACATTGGCATTGCTCACAGACTTGGCAATGGTTTGGCTGACATAACACAGGTATATGTGTATGAGACTACGGATATCAATCACAAATGTGTTTATTGTCCAGCAGAACACTGTATAGTTGAATGTTACTAATTCAATATATCACATGCAGTTCAACACACATGTCCGCAACAGTACTTTACTATGCACATGCCCTACTTAGGTCTCTTAGATTTACAAGACAAACATGTATCATACTCATATTCACAGGTAACATATGGATATGGACTGACCTAGCAGTGGTACAGTCACAACCGTTTTGACAGACACCCCAGTGGTTGTCATATGTGAGCTGTCCTTCCCTAGGGTGAGTCAGGCTCCTGAGCTGTGATCCTACCTCGCAACCTCTTAGAGCATCACATCTGTACAAATCCTAAAATGATGGGGGGATAAATAGGCCCAGACTTTACATATTCCTGTCACAAAAATAGGAAGCTTGTAGAATAATACATTTTGCATTACCGTGAATATTCTTAAGGATGTGGAGTCATAAACTCATGTGTTTGTCATTACTTGATGACTGCAATCCTCAACTATTTGCCAGAAATGTACAGATTTCAGGAGGAACAGACAAAAAACTATGATGTGAAGATCTGGACATTCTGTGAAGATTTGTACAGTTGACAAGTATGGCTGTGATCTCTCCCACTGCAGAGAGGGCCAGATGCTATGGCCATAGCAGCTGTTCAGCAGCACATTAGAACAGCAAGTCTTGTTGGGACATATATTCTTCCAAACCATATTTCCCATTAATACAGACCAAGTACTACATTCAATTGCATGCTTACATGTTCCACTTCCCTTTTCTTATTTTCTTCTCTTTTCCATTTTTTCCATTTTTTCCATTTTTTGTTTTTATTTGTTTTGTTTTCTCTCTCTCTCTCTCTGTACTACAGAGATATAGCTGGTTTGCATAGATAGCAGCATGACTTTTGAAGGTGATCCTCATGACCAGGTGATGGCCTGTGCACCAATTGGTGTTCCCACTTGCTAATTGCATACAGAGTAGCTATGTAGTTCTTCCAATAGCCAATGTCTTGGCAACACACTCCTATAACTGAGTATTCCATGTGAGCGTTGGCCCTTTCCCTTACCTGTGAGGAAGACATCCTGGAGGTGTGTGAGCTAATACCTCTTACAACAGGACTTGTGGAGACAAGCCAAATGAATGGTGAAGAAGGTTCAAGACTTAGGGGCAGAATGTGAGCATTGCTGTTATGTTTGGAATATTGCTAGTTTAACAGGGTTTGTCTGAACATGCTACATATGCATGGGTTTCAGTCTGACACAGTTCTGTTTCTGCATAGCTCTCAACTGTAGGGGCTCAGACACAGCTCCACGTGGTCCTGTTGAGTCTTCCTGGCTACAGAGAACTGAAAAAAAGCGACTGCTTTCCTGATTAAGTATCCTGCTGTTTTTTTATATTTGTTTTACCTTCTACTGCTTACCTAGAGCAAGCTTTAACTGTTTTCATAGTTATTTACTGCATTTTTTATTATCTGCACTTAAAAGTACATTTTAGTCGAAATTAGTCTAATTCAAGTCGAAAAATGTTTGTTTGCTGTTTAATTTAATTGTTTGGCTGCCCACTAAAGTGTGCTAGCCTGTACTACTGACTTATTGCATTTTCTGCATTTCTTTGTGTTTCTATTTAAAAACAAAAAAACAAAAAAAATATTCATTGTTTTCCTGCCTCTCCTAAACTAGTTAGACCAGTTTACAGGCCTTGCTGTATCCTGAGCTATGTTGTAGTTCCTGTGTTGTCCATTGCCTTACTTGGATAGAAGGAAGTTTCTTAGCTCACCAGTGGGAGTGGGGAGCCTTGAATAGCCTACCTGTCCTTGAGGGAAGTGACCTCAGCACAAGAAGCTGTAGTAATTGGTCATTTTGGACCATTTCTAGCTCTTTTGAAGTTCCCTGGTTAAAATCTGCCTCTGGCATTTTTTTGAAGCCATATTGCTCAGACACAGCTCCACGTGGTCCTGTTGAGTCTTCCTGGCTACAGAGAACTGAAAAAAGCGACTGCTTTCCTGATTAAGTATCCTGCTGTTTTTTATATTTGTTTTACCTTCTACCGCTTACCTAGAGCAAGCTTTAACTGTTTTCATAGTTATTTATTGCATTTTTTATTATCTGCACTTAAAAGTGCATTTTAGTCGAAATTAGTCTAATTCAAGTCGAAAAGTGTTTGTTTGCTGTTTAATTTAATTGTTTGTCTGCCCACTAAAGTGTGCTAGCCTGTACTACTGACTTATTGCCTTTTCTGCATTTAGCGCGGAGTTGCCACTAGAGCACCATCGGGCAGCTCCGGTTAAACAAGGTTAAACTATTTCTGGCTCCGTAAAGTCTGCTCTTCATTTTTCCCTTAGAACTGCTCTACTTGTAATCTAAACAGTCTATTCTCTATCTGTAAAGCTCAGCACTTGTTCCTAAAGCATTTTTTAGTCAGGTAAAGCACTTCTATATTATACAAAGTACTTCACTAGCTTAAAATCCCCTTAAGTACCCACTTCCCTATAGGTCCTTTCTGACTCAGTTACACAGCAAACTTTTTCATTTCTTCTAGCATGTCAAAGGGTCAGTTGCTAGCGTCCTCTCCTGCTCAGCTGGTGAATCTGGGAATATTGAGGCAATGTTACAATTGCCTCATGTACACAGACAACCCTCTCCTCCTCCCACAAAACACAAATACATGCGAGAGATGCAACTATATAGCCAAACTGGAGGCTGAGCTCTCTCAACTCAGGACTGGGAAAACCAGACAGGAGGAGAAGGTAACCACACACACCATAAACCCAGTCTCACATAGAACTATCACAACTACAAATCAAACACATAAACACACAAAGACATACTCGGAGGCACTGATCAAAAATCTACCAAAACAGCAGAGGCCTCCAAAGCAGACACCCAAACAACTGCCACCTCATGACATAACACAAGCAACACATAGATCACAAAGTCAGTGTGCAAATCAGTCACAACCCTTAAGGCCAAACACAATGCCAGACACACTTGTCATAGGTGACTCCATAGTCAGACACACTGATGTCCCACTCACCAGACTGAACAAGGAGAGGGTCACAGTAAGCTGCCTGTCGGGCACTAGAATCCGCCACATAACACAAGCACTCAGGTCACTCCACAGCAAGTACAAGTATGACTCAGTCATTGTCCATGCCGGTGTGAATGACCTGAGACGTACCTCCCTGGACTACATGAAAAGAGACATAAAGGAGCTCTCAGATTATGTAGCCCAGGCTGGTATGACCCTGACCCTGAGCAGTATCCTACCTTCACCAAGAATGATGCCACAATACAGAGACAAAATGATCAGTTTTAATAATTGGCTTAATTTCTGGTGTCATTCTAAGGGGATCCAATGTCTGTCTGCCTGGAATGACATGCTTGACAAGCCACGCTGCTTCGCAAGGGACGGCTTGCACCTGTCACCCCTGGGATTCCGGATGTTGGCAAAGGCTCTTGCCACCCCCATTGTGCCTTTTTTAGACAAGGCTCAAATTCTAAACCCACCGCCCTAGAAAACAATAATGGAAAAAACTAAGGGTAATGCTGCTCAATGCCAGAAGTCTAAATCTCAAGATGCACGCCCTCGAAGCCCTCCTCAGTATGGAGAACATCGATGTCTGTGCTGTGACTGAAACCTGGTTCAAGGCTCCTGAGAGCAACCTGGCACTATCAGGTTTTACCTCATATCATGCGTTCCAGCCCCAAAACCCGGACCGTACCACAAAAGGAGGGGGTGTATCCATATTCATCAAGGATACCCACACCAACAGGCTGGTGGCAACTCACGAAGCATCAGAGACCATTCAGGTGCAATTAACCATAGGCAAAACTGCTCTACAGTTTGTAGCATGTTACAGGCCACCCTCTTAAACTCAGGAACCCCACACAGCCTTCCTGAAGACACTGGAGAGTATAAATGTCTCTCCAAACACCATCATATTGGGTGACTTCAACTACTCAAACATAGACTGGGAACATTACTCATAGGTTCATAGGTTCATAGGTTAGTACTAGGCTAACTGCCCTTGCGAGCCATTGTAAGCCTAGCCAGTTATCCCTTTTGAGACTCAAACCCTGCACCTTGTGTTTGTAAGGCAAACACCTTAACCATTAGGCCACCCTCCCAACTCAAGCCCCAATACCCTAGCCCAAAGGTTCCTGGAGTTCATAAACTCAAATGCTATGGAACAACTTGTCACCATTCCCACAAGAGGTGAAAATATACTAGACCTGATCATCACAAACATGGGGACAAAATGCTCCACACCAGAAGTATATCCCTCATTGGTGAGATCAGACCATAAACTAATCTCACTGGAGATCCACATCCCGCCCCCACCCCCAACAAAAAAGACCACAGTGAAGAACTTCTCAAAAGCCAACTTCACACTTCTTAAGACTGGTGTGGTATCCTTCAAGGCCCCTGAGCCATTGGAAACCACAACCCACGCTGCTGAATCCCTTACAAATGCTTTCTACGAGCACCTTCAGGATTGCATGGATCAAGCAATCCCAAATAAAATCAAGACCCTTTCCACCAAAGGCAAGCACCCAATCTGGTGGACCCCAGCCATAAACAAACTTTACAACAAGAGGAGAAAGCTACTACAAGATAGAGCAAAATCCCTAAAAGGGAAGACATCTCTGATCAATACTAGTAAAAAACTATGATCACTCATAAAATCATCCAAGGCCAACTTTGAGAGAAAAATCGCCAAGGACTCAAAAGACAATCATAAGGCCTTCTTTAGCTATGTTAGAAATCTGGGTGGAAACTCCCAGATATGCTCAGAATTAGTCCAAAATGATACAAAAATCACTGACCCCACAGACATTGCAAACATACTGGCAGACAGGTTCAGTGAAAATTTCTCCCCTCCCTCCCCCCAAAAGGAGAAATATCTATCCCAGCAGAGTGTAGCCTCCCAATCATCTCAAATGCCCAGGTGAGAGCTGCTCTCTCTAAAGCTAAAAACACAGCATCAATGGGACCAGATGGTGTCCCCGGCTGTGTGCTACATGAACTCAATGAGGAACTAAACCCACACATAAGTCTGTTGTTTAATCTTAGCCTTACCACTGGATACGTACCCAAAGAGTGGCGTACGGCAACTGTGGTCCCACTCCACAAAGGCGGTGCTTCTACGGACCCTGGTAATTACCACCCCATAATTTTAACAAGCCTGGTCTGCAAAGCTATGGAGAGGATCATAATGGAACTCATAAATAAAGACATAGGGGACCTACAGACATTGGATCCTACCCAATTCGGCTTTGTCAAGGGCAGATCATGCCTCTTGAACTTGGTCGACTTTTTTGAAACAGTCACCAAGGCCATTGATGAGGGTAAGGCAGTTCACACAGCCTACCTTGACCTTGCAAAAGCTTTCGACACAATACCTCACTCGGGTATCATAGAAAAGCTCACCAGCTTAAATGTAAACCCATATGTCACAAGATGGGTTGCAAACTGGCTCAAGGACAGAACCCACAGGGTTAGAGTTGCTAGTGCCATGTCAGACTCCAAGCCGGTCACAAGCGGTGTCCCACAGGGCTCAGTCCTGGGCCCCTTATGTTCGGCATCTACTTTTCAGAAGTGCAGGCAAACATAGGAGGATTGTGGCTGACAAAGTTTGCAGATGACTGCAAACTGGGCGCCATAGTTGAAAATCCATCAGACACAGATATCCTTCAGAGAGGTCTCATAGAAACGGATAACTGGTGCCAGAGCCATGGCCTTAAGCTAAATGCCAAAAAATGTATAGTCATACCGTTTGGTAAAAACAAGGTAACCCCAAGTTACCACATAGGTGGCAATCCATTAAGCACAGAAGAGGTTATCAGGGACCTGGGAACCCAAGTTGACAGCAACCTTTCTTTTGACACTCACATTGCCAAAGTGGTTAGGAGGACCTTCTACATTGCCCACCTGATTATGAAGGGATTCACATCCAGATCAAGGGAGGTCATTGTTCCCCTGTACTCTTCACTTATCAGACCAATGATTGAGTACAATGCCCCATTCGGAATGTATCTTACCTGACACCTGCAGCAATTGGAAAGACCCCAAAAGTTCCTCACCAAAAGGATAAAGGGGCTCAAAAATATGCCATATGCACCCCGACTGAAGAAACTCCAGCTCTATTCAGTCGCATACCGTCTGCTCAGAGGTGACCTGTGCCTGACATACAAGGCCATGTCCAACCCAGAATTAATGGACATGCTCCACCTCAAAAAATCCAAATCCACCAGAGCCACAAGAGCAAGAGACTTAAACCTCAACACGGATATAAATAGGATGTGCTGGAGGGACAGATTCATCACCCAGAGACTCCCTATGCTGTAGAACAGAATCCCGGTCCATGTGAGACAGAGCACCTCACTGGCTCTGTTCAAGAGGAATCTTGACCAGTGGATGGGAGATCGTAGGTTTACCCCGGGGATCATCTCTGTATCACTGCTGGACAGAGGCACGGCAAACTAATGGGTATAGTATTCTTCAACCTAAAGGGGTGGTGAAAGCCACACAACTCTGGCTAGGCTTATAAATGCCCTAGGGCAGATAGCCTAGTATGAACCTATGAACCTATGAACCTATCCATATAATAGCCACAGGTAAGCCTGTTATGTTTTGTCTGTTCCCCAGATAGGTGCTGTCCTTGAAAAAACAATAGCATACTTTGGTGATTGCAATCAGTAACTGCTAACATCAATTTGTTTTAATGACTTTATATCAGTCAGAAAAGATATGTTACAACAAACCCTGTAACACCAGCAACTTTATCAGTGTATTACAGCAATATGTCAAGTATGGCCATGTATTTGGACCACTGTCCACCAATTATGTCAGACTTTGTCCAGATGTCATACAGTAGGAGATTGATAGGTATAATGGTCTATCATTATTTACTGCTGTCATTCCTGCTGAGGGGAAAGGCTGGAAAACATGGAGTCTGTACATTCAAGAAGTTGGTGTATGGATAATGCTCTTAGATGCCCTTGCAACATATGTTATGTGGGGGAGAGTAGCACGTGTTTTAAAACTGGGCTGTTAGAACATATGAGACATATTAATGGTAAGAAAGAAGACAACTCTATAGCTGTACATTTGAATAAATTTCACTATGGGGACAGTAGTGGGTTTTAAGGTACTGGTTTGGAATAAGTCTGTTCCTCAGGTTTGAAGAAACATTCATAAAAGGACAATTGTCATGTGCAGCATCAATGCACTAATATTAAATGTGATAATTTATCCCTTAGGGGGTTAAATGAGGATTGTAATTGGAGGCTGTGTATTTAATTATGTAACTAAGTGTTAATTGCTTCTTGTGATTAAGGCAAGTATTTCCAGTAATGCTTTACTACTTGAAGGCTTTGGCCAAGACATCAAAGTATAATAAACATGTGTGAATTACTGGCTGGTTGTATTTCTCTTTGCTGTCTTCAGTCATTGTAGTTGTTTTGCTAAGTGGTTGTTGTATGTCTGGCCATTGTGTATGGCCTATCATGATTTTGTAGCAGTGTACTGTTCACTTATTTATTTGGACTGGGGGGGGGGGGCAGATGTGAGTGTCATGGGTCCTTTTGTATTTAGTTGTGCATGCTGCCCCAGTTATGGGTGGTCTATCAGCAGCAGCATAGGTTCATAGATTCATAGGTAGGTACTAGGCTAGCTAAAAAGGTTCCCTGGCTTTCACCACCCAAGTCAATTATTTCCTTGTGCCCCTGTCAAGCAGTGCCACAGAAGTGATCCCTGGGGTGAATTTTCTATTTCCCATCCAGTCAAGATTTTTCTTAAAGAGGGCCAATGGGGAGCTTTGCTTGACATGAATGGGTAGTTTGTCCCAGAGTATGGGTAGTCTCTGGGACAGGAATCTATTCTTCCAGCATGTTCTGTTTATTGTGGTGACAAGGTTTAGGTCCCTGGAGCATGTGGTTCAGAGAGATTGGGATTTCTTTAAGTGTAGTATGTCCAACAGCTCTGGGTTTGACGTAGCTTTGAAAGTTAGGCAGATATTGCCTTTGAGTAGGCGATATGCGACAGACTAGAGCTGGATTTTTTTTAGACGGTCTACATATGGCTTCTGTTTGAGGCCAGTAATCCTCTTAGTGAGGTATTACTGTGGCCTTTCCAATTGTTGTAGGTGCCTTGCGATACACATGCCAAATGGGGAATTGTATTCTATAATGGGTCTGATGAGGGATGAGTAGAGAGGAACAATTACCTCCTTTTTTCTAGAGGAGAACCCTTTTGTGATGAGGTGTGCCACGTAGAAGGATTTCCTGACTACTGTGGCAATGTGGTTATCGAAGGAGATACTACTGTCCACATATGTCCTGAGGTCTCTTTTCACACTTTCAGTGTTTAGTGAGCTACCGCCTATGTGGTAGTTCATGGGTACCGAGTTTTTCCGAAAGGGTATGACAATGCACTTCTTGGCATTGAGCTTGAGGCCATGACTTTGACATCAAGCATCTGTCTCTGTGAGGCTCTTTTGTAGAATGCCTGCATCATTAGGTGATTCTATTACGGCTCCCAGTTTGCAGTCATCTGTGATCTTTGTTAGCCAAAGACCTTCTGTGTTGGCCTGCACTTCAGAGAAGTAGATGCCGAACAGGAGAGGACCCAGGACCGAACCCTGTGGAAATCCACTCATCACTGGTGTGAAGTCAGACTTGGAGTTGACTACTTTTACTGTGTGGGTTGTGACAGTGAGCCAGTTGGCCATCCATCTTGTGACATTGGGATTTATGCCCAGTTTAGTTAGTTTAGCTATAAATCCAGAGTGGGCGATGGTATCAAAACCTTGGTGATGTCAAGATAGGCTGTGTGCACCATCTTGCCCTCATCTATAGCTCTAGTGACTGCTTTAAAGAAGTCAGTCAGGTTTAGTAGACATAATCTACCTTTAACAAACCCAAACTGAGTGGGCTCTAGGGTTTGGAGGTTACCTATGTCTTTGTTTATAAGCTCCAATATGATACATTTCATGGTATTGCAGATCAGGCTCATCAGGCTAATGGGGCAGTAGTTTCTGGGGTCTGTGGTGGCACCCCATTTATGGAGTGGGATAACCATTGCTGTGTGCCATTCAGTAGGCACATAGCCTTAGGTGAGGCTATGATTGAACATGGTACTTAGGTGGGGTGCCAGTTTGTTTTGTAGTTCATGCAGTACACAGCCTGGGATGTTGTCTGGTCCCATGGATGCTGTGTTCTTGGCTTTGGAGAGTGCGGTCTTTACTTGTTCATCCATGATTACAGGGGCTTTGCATTCTTCTGGTATTAAGTGGGGCCCTTTGGAGGGTGAGAGCGGGGGTAAAGTTATCATTGAACCTATCTGCCAGGATGCTGGCAATATCGGTTGGTTCTGTATATTTAGTGCCATTCTGCTATAGCTCAGAGCAGATCTGAGTGTTGCCATTGAGATCCTTGACATAGCTGTAGAATGCTTTGTGGTTGTCTTTGAAATCAGTGGCGATTTAGTTTTCATAACTGGCTTTGGAGGATTTTATGAGGGATCTCAGCTTTTTGCTGAGGCTGACCAGGGAGTTCCTCCAATCTTGGGATTTTACTCTTTTTTTACAACAGCTTCTTCCTTCTGTTGTAGAGTTTGTTTAGGGCAGGGGACCACCAGATTGGCTTCCTTTTTTTGGTGGATAGCGTCTCGGTTCTGTTGGGGATGGCATGATCCATGCACTCATGTATGTGCTTATACAGTGCATTTGTGTAAGATTCAACAGTCGTATCTCTATTTTCCCTCTGCATGGGTGTCGTGAAGTTTGCCACTTCTGTCTTCAGAAGCATGAAGTTGACTTTGGAGTAATTTTTGATGGTGGTTTCCTTAATGGGGGGTGTCAGTGGGATATGGATGTCTAGTGTGATTAGCTTGTGGTTGGATCTAACCAGCGAGGTGTTGACCTCTGATGTGGAACACCAGTTACCCATATTCATAGGTTCATAGGTTCTT
The DNA here is from genome assembly GCF_019279795.1 of Protopterus annectens. Classification (NCBI taxonomy): domain Eukaryota; kingdom Metazoa; phylum Chordata; order Ceratodontiformes; family Protopteridae; genus Protopterus; species Protopterus annectens. The sequence continues at coordinate 305,747,042 of NC_056730.1, read as the reverse complement.
AGGTTTATACTAGGCTATCTGCCCTAAGGCATTTATAAGCCTAGCCCAAAGTTTTGTGGCTTACGCCACCCCTTATGTTAAAAAATACTGTGCCCATTAGTTTGTTGTGCCTCTGTCCAGCAGTGACACAGAGATGATTCCCGGGGTAAACCTACGATCTCCCATCCACCGGTCAAGATTTCTCTTGAACAGAGCCAGCGAGGTGCTCTGCCTCACATGGACTGGGATTTTATTCCACAGCATAGGGAGTCTCTGGGTGACAAATCTATCCCTCCAGCATGTCCTATTTATATCCGTGCTAAGGTTTAAGTCGCTTGCTCTAGTGGATCTGGTAGATTTGGATTTTTTGAGGTGGAGCATGTCCATTAATTCCGGGTTGGACATGGCCTTGTATGTCAGGCACAGGTCACCTCTGAGCAGGTGGTATGCGACTGAATAGAGCTGGAGTTTCTTCAGTCTGGCAGCATATGACAGATATTGGAGTCCCTTTATCCTTTTGGTGAGGAACTTTTGGGGTCTCTCCAATTGCTGCAGGTGTCGGGTGAGATACATCCCGAATGGGGCATTGTACTCGATCATTGGTCTCATAAGTGAAGAGTACAAGGGAACAATGACCTCACTGGATCTGGATGTGAATCCCTTCATGATCAGGTGGGCAATGTAGAAGGTCTTTCTAACCACTTTAGCAATGTGAGTGTCAAAAGAAAGGCCACTGTCAACCTGGGACACCAGGTCCCTGATAACCTCTTCTGTGCTTAATGGATTGCCACCTATATGGTAGCTTGGGGTTACCTTGTTTTTCCTGAAGGGTATGACTATACATTTTTTGGCATTTAACTTCAGGCCATGGCTCTGGCACCAGTTATCAGTTTCCGTGAGACCCCTCTGAAGGATATCTGTGTCCGATGTACTTTCCACTATGGCGCCCAGTTTGCAGTCATCTGCAAACTTTGTCAGCCATAGTCCTCCTATGTTTGCCTGTACTTCTGAGAAGTAGATGCCGAACAACAGAGGGCCAAGGACTGAGCCCTGTGGGACACCAGTTGTGACCGGCTTGGAGTCTGACATGGCGCCAGCAACTCTAACCCTGTGGGTTCTGTCGTTTAGCCAGTTTGCAACCCATCTTGTGACATATGGGTTTACATTTAAGCTGGTGAGTTTCTCTATAATACCCGAGTGGGGTATTGTGTCGAAAGCTTTTGCAAGATCAAGGTAGGCTGTATGGACTGCCTTTCCCTCATCAATGGCCTTGGTGACTGTTTCGAAGAAGTCAACCAAGTTCAAAAGGCATGATCTGCCCTTGACAAAGCCAAACTGGGTCGGGTCCAATGTCTGCAAGTCCCCTATGTCTTTGTTTATGAGTTCCATTATGATCCTCTCCATAGCTTTGCAGACCAGGCTTGTTAAGCTTATGGGGCGGTAATTACCAGGGTCCGTAGAGGCACCGCCTTTGTGGAGTGGGACCACAGTTGCCGTACGCCACTCCTTGGGCACGTATCCTGTGGTAAGGCTAAGATTAAACAGCTGCCTTATATGCGGGTTTAGTTCCTCATTGAGTTCGTGTAGCACACAGCCAGGGACACCATCTGGTCCCATTGATGCTGTGTTTATAGCTTTAGAGAGAGCAGCTTTCACCTGCGCATTTGAGATGTCTGGGAGGCTACACTCCGCTGGGATAGTTATCTCTCCTTTTGGGGTGAAGTTTGCACTGAACCTGTCTGCCAGTATGTTGGCAATGTCTGCGGGTTCAGTGATTTTTGTATCATTTTGGACTAATTCTGCGCATATCTGGGAGTTTCCACCCAGGTTTCTAACATAGCTGAAGAAGGCCTTATGATTGTCTTTTGAATCTATTGCAATTTTTCTCTCAAATTTGGCCTTGGATGATTTTATGAGTGCTCGTATTTTTTTTACTAATAATGATCAAGGGTGTCTTCTCTTTTATGGATTTTGCTCTATCATGTAACAGCTTTCTCCTCTTATTGTAAAGTTTGTTTATGGCTGGGGTCCACCAGACTGGACATTTGCCCTTGGTGGAAAGAGTCTTGGTTTTATTAGGGATTGCCTGATCCATGCAGTCCTGGAGGTGTTCTTAGAAGGCATTTGTAATGACCAGGCCCAGGATATTGCTGCCCCTGGTGGGTGTGTGGACAAGCTGATCCAAGACATTGGAATTTATGAATTCTAGAAAAAAATTGAGTGAATGAGTTGGTACATGAGTAGTTTTCCCAGTTGATGGTGGGGTAGTTGAAATCACCCATAATTAAAGTATTGGGTTGTACCTTAATATTTTCCAGTATCTTAAGACATGAAGACTGTGAATCCTGGGGCATGGTGGGGGATCTGTAACAAGCTACAACCTGGATTGCAGTCTTTCCCAATGTTAGTTGCACTTGGATAATTTCAGATGCATTATATTGAGCAACTAGCCTGGAAGTCTGTATATCATTAATGAATATGGACACTCCTTCAGCTGGAGTGTTTCTGACCAGGTTAGGTGGCCAAAAGGTGTGGTATGAATTATAATGTGAATAACAATAAGGCTTGCAAGTATGGTAAGTGCAAATGGCCAACCACAGTCAAATTAAAAAAAAATAAGAGCCAGCACAAGCATGTAACACCCAAGGTAAATATTCTTTATTGTGCCATCAAAATGTTTCAGACCGGTTTCGGCACATAGCCTTCATCAATAATCACTTTTTTTATGAAGATTTGACTGTGGTATAAATTATAGCCTGGTAATGCAGGGGTGCTCTCTGGAGCCTTGAACCAGGTCTCTGTCACTGCACAGATGTCAATGTTCTCAATTTTAAGGAGTGCATCGAGTGAGTGCATTTTGAGGTTTAGACATCTAGTGTTGAGTAGCATTACCCTCAGAGTTTGCTTGCTTGTACCTGTTATGGTGGTGAATTTAGCATTTGAACCTTGCGTAAAAAAGGCATTATACAGGTAGCAAGAGCCTTTGCCAGTATTCAGAATTCCAGGGGTGACAGGTGCAGGCCATCTCTGGCAAAGCATTGTGGTCTGTCAACCATGTAGTCCCAGGCAGACAAATACTGGATCCCCTTAGAATGACAGCAGAAGCTTAGCCAATTGTTGAAGTCAATCAATTTGTCCTTATACTGTGGTATCATTCTGGGGGATGGCATGATGCTACTCAGGGCTAGGGTCATACTTGCCTGGGCTACAAGATCAGAGAGCTCCTCCATGTCTCTTTTCATGTAGTCCAGGAAGGTACGTCTCAGGTCATTCACAGCAACATGGATTATGACAGAGTAGTATTTGCACTTGTTGTGGCATGACCTGAGTGTGTGTATTATGTGGTGGATCCTGGCACCTGACAGGCAGCTGACAGTAACTATCTCCTTGTTTAGCCTGGTGAGTGGGACATCAGTGTGCCTGACTATAGAGTCACCTATGACTGGTGTATTGGGTACGTTGCTTTGCCTTATGGGTTGAGGTTGAGTGGCAACCTGATTATGTGGGCTATGTGTCATTTGGGTAGTGTTGGGGGGTGGTGGCTGTCTGTGTTTCAGCTTGGGAGGTTTGTGCTGCTTGGGCAGATTTTTATTGAGAACATCCGTGAATGCGGGTGTGTGCTTTGTGTTTCTATGTGTGGATTTTGAAGGACTATGTGTTGTGTGTGGTGTGGTGCAGGTGTTATCCTTCTCCTCTTGACTGTCTAGTCCAGTCTTGACTGGAGAGAGCTTAGAGCTTGGCTTCCAGTTTGGCTATATAAGTGCATCTCTCACAGGTTGTAGTGTTGGGTGGTAGGAGGTGAGGGTTGTCGGTGTACATGAGGTAATTGCTACATTGCCCCAAGATTGCCAGATTCATCAGGTGGACAGGAGAAAACACTGGGAGCTGACCCATGGACATGCCTGGATAGATGCTTATTCATTTAAAGAGTAAGAACTGTTTTCCTCTTGACAAGTGAGGAAAGTAAAGTGCTTTAGTAATTTGTAGTTTATTTAGTGGTTACAACAAGTTCTGAGCAAGTGCTGAGCACAAGGAAACAGTTTTGAGTGCTAAAAGTAAAAAATGATTAGTTCTAGCTAAAACTAGCTAGTTTTAGCACCAGTCCCAAGAAGAGAAGCAGGCCACTGCCTGTTTGGTGATCCACGGTCTTATCCCAGATGATGCAAGGGTCTGCAGGCTTGTAGCCTTTTTCTGGAAGATGCCTCAAATAGCAACCAGACCAATCAGGTATGTTAAGCACAGACACTCACTTTCCAACCAGAAAGAGTCAGGAATCAATGCACTCTGCTCCTGCTCTCACCAGGATCAAAGTATAAGCACAGATCTTAAGCTGTCACCTATAAAGTAGTTATTAAGCTTTCCGGTGATCAGCAGTCTCCAGGAAATAATGTAACTGCACTCCTTCTCTCTCCAGGAGAAAACAGAAGCACTAATCCCAAGATGACTACTGAAAGACAGAATGTGGGCTCTACAATAATGGGTGGTCTTGCAATAGATGCTTAAAGGTAAGATGAAAAAAATGGTTTATCACACTTGAGGAGTGTGCACTTGAGGAGTTAGATGTGAAAGTAGGTAACTTATGTTTACCTGTCTAAAAGTTAAGTTTTAGTGAAGAGTCACTATTTTTAAAGCAGCATGATAGATTGAAAGGGGGTGGTCAATTTTGTATTCTGGTACTATGGAATACAGTAGGATGGTCAATAAATTTAAATAGTTGAAGGGGAGTGATTTCACAAAATGATAATTTTGTGCTTACTGACACCAGCCAGTAAAAGCAGAGAGGAAATGAGATATATGGTCAAATTAACATAAGGGGCAGGCAACTAGAAAGACAGTGGTGTTTAAGAACACAACAGTAACCGGGTGGGAGGGTAGGAAAAAATTCTATCTGACTGACAAGAAACAGAGCTGTGGTCTCTTTTCAAGTTTTAGTATGCAGTTAAAAGCAGAATACAAGTAAAACACTGTAAAGAAAACAAATCACGGTATACAAAATAGAAAAAGGCAGTAAAGTAATACAAAACACAACAAATAAAAAGCAAACTAACCTTTCCCTCACAGCAATCTGTAGCAGAATCTGGATGAGCCTTTCCTGTAAATCTCTGAAATGTTTTATTTTACCCCGTAAATAGAAGGTTTAGTTCCTAGCTCCACCCCTCAGTTCACAGATGATTAACCTTAGCTGACCTGTTGCGATGTATGTGTGACTCCTTAATTGACCTCTTCTAATTTCTGTTTGACTCACAAGAGACAGAGCTGTCGTCTCTTTTCATGTTTTAGCATACTGTTAAAAGTAGGATACAAGTAAAACACAATGTAAAGAAAACAATTGACAGTATACAACATAGAGAAAGGCAATAAAGTAATACAAATCACAACAAATAAAAATCAAACTAATCTTTTCCTCGTAGCAAACTGTAGCAGAATCTCAGTGAGCCTTTCCAGCATATGTTTGTATGGGCATTTTGAGACATGTCTGCATATATATCATATATTATATTATGTATATATGTATATATATATATATATATATATATATATATATAAATACATATATATATATATATATATATATATACACATATATACTATATATATATATATATATATATATATATATATATATATATATATATATATATATATATATATATATATATATATATATATATATATATATATATATATATTATGCACACACACACACACGCACACACGCACACACGCACACACGTACACACACACACACACACACACACACACACACACACACACACACCTCAGTATTTATTGGTAAAATATGTATATATTGTTATACACATAAATGTATCTCCATACATATCTCTCTCTCTCTCTCTCTATGTATATGTTTCTTTTCAGATATATATATTTGTAGATATCAATCCTTCCTACTTGCGCAGTGTCTCTTTCCTATTCTGAGGGAAAGGTTAGTTTGCTTTTTATTTGTTGTATTACTTTATTGACTGTTTCTATTTTGAATGCTGTGATTTGTTTTATTTACCTTGTGTTTTACTTGCATTCTGCTTTTAACTGCATATTAAAACTTGAAAAGATACCACAGCGCTGTCACTTGTGAGTCAGGCAGAAAGTTTTTTCCCCACACTCCCACCAGGTTACTGTAGTGTTCTTAAACACCACTGTCTTTCTAGTTGCCTTCCCCTTATGTTAATTTGACCATATATCTTATTTCCTCTCTGTTTTTACTGGCTTGTGTGAGTAAACACAAAATTATCATTTTGTGAAATCACTCCCCTTCAACTATTTAAATGTATTGGCCACCCTACTGTATTCCATAGTACCAGAATACAAACGTGACCACCCCCTTTTAATCTATCTTGCTGTTTTAAAAATAGTGACTCCACTAAAACTTAACTTTTTAGACAGGTAAAACTTACGTTACCTACTTTTACATCTAACTCCTCTAGTGCACACTGTAGTGTTTAGGTAAACCATTTTTTTCATCTTACCTTTAAGCATCCTTGTAACTAGCACTTGCTTTAAAACCTGCTGGAAAGCACTAGAAAGTCTTAAACTGATAGAAGCACTCAACTTTCCTTGTTAAGAAGGAGAAATTAATCGTAGGCACTAAACAGCTCATAACTATAAAGTATCTTGTTAAGGTAAGGGAAAACAGCTCTTGTACTTTGCAAAAACAAAAAGCACCAAACCAGGCATGTCCAAAGGTCAGCTTCTAGTGATTTTGCCTGTCCACCTGGTGAATCTGGGCATATTGGAGCAATGCAGCAATTGCCTCATGTACACAGAGAACCCTCTCCTCCTAGCACCCAACACTACAATGAGTGAGAGATGCACTTACATAGCCAAATTGGAAGCAAAGCTCTCTCCACCCAAGATTGTGCTAGACAGTCAAGAAGAGAAGGTTAACACCTGCACTACACCTCAAGCAACACATAGCCCTTCTAAACCCACATCACCAACACCCACACATAGCAACACTAAACCCATATATGTGGAGGCCCTTAACAGTAACCTGCCCAAGCAACAAGGAACTCCGAAGCTGAAACGCAAACAAACACCAATCAGAACCAAAGTGTCACATAGCTCAAAACACCAGTGTGCCACCCAACAACAGCCCCTAAGGCAAGACAACATACCTAACACTTTAGTCATAGGTGACTTTATAGTCAGGCACACTGATGTCCCACTCACCAAGCTGAACAAGGAGAAAATTACAGTCAGCTGCCTGTAGGGTGCCAGGATCCACCACATAATGCATGCACCCAAGTCACTCCACAACAAGTACAAATGGAACTCTGTCATTGCCCATGTTGGAGTGAATGACTTGAGATGTACCTCCCTGGACTACATGAAAAGAGACATGGAAGAGCTCTCGGATCATGTGGCCCAGGCAGGTATGACCCTAGCCCTGAGTAACATCCCATCTTTGCTCAAAATGATATCACAGTATAAGGGCAAAATTACTGACTTCAACAATTGGCTAAGCTTCTGGTGTCATTCAAAGGGATCCAGTATCTGTCTGCCTGGGAAGACATGATTAACAAACCACAATTCCTTGCCATAGATGGTCTGCACCTGCCACTCCTGGGATTCAGGTTATTGGTTAAAGCTCTTGCCACCCCTATAGTGCCTTTTTAGGCAAGGTTCAAAGGACAAAACCACCACCGTAACAGATATAAGCATGCAAAATCTGAAGGTAATGCTACTCAATGCTAGAAGTCTGAACCTCAAAATGCACTCTCTCGAGGCACTCCTAAAAATGAAGAACATCAATATCTGTGCAGTAACTGAGACCTGGTTCAAGGCTCCAGAGAGCACCCCTGCAATACCAGGCTACAACTCTTACCACACTTTTCGGCCACCAAACCAAGACTGAAATACTAAAGGTGGAAGAGTGTCCATATTCACCAAGGATATTCAAAACACTAGGTTAGTTGCCCAACACAATGCATCTGAAATTCTCCAAGTGCAACTAACACTAGGCATGACTGCAATCCAAACTGTAGCTTGCCTAAGATCCCCCACCATGCCGTAAGATTCTCACTATACCTTTCTAAACATAATGGAAAATATTAAGACACAGCCAAACACCCTAATACTGGGTAATTTCAACTACCTTGCCATTAACTGGGAAAACTACTCATGTACCAACACCTTTGCCCAACGGTTCTTGAAATTTATAAATTCCAATACCCTGGATCAACTAATCCTTAGTCCCACCAGGAGCTCCAATATACTAGACCTGGTCATTACCAACATGGGGAATCGATGCTCCACACTTATGGTCACCCACTCGTTGGTCAGGTCTAACCATAAGCTAATCACCTTTGACATCCACATCCCACCCCCACCCTCAGTAAGGAAACCTCTGTAAAAAACTTCTCCAAAGCCAACTTCATGCTACTCAAGTCAGAAGTGACAAACTTCATGACACCCATGCAGATGAGAACTGAAAGTTCAACTGCTGAATCCTACACTACGGCACTGTGCAAGCACATCCACTCATGCATGAATCGTGACATCCCCAGTAGAAGCAAGATGCTCACCTCAAAAAAAAAGGAAGCCAATCTGGTGGTACCTTGCCATAAACAAACTTTACAACAAAAGGAAGAAACTGTTGCAGAAAAGAGGAAAATCCCAGGATGCAAAAAACTCCCTTACCAGCCTCAGTAAGAAGCTGAGATCCCTCATAAAATCCTCCAAAGCTAGTTATGAAAATAAAATTGCCAAAGATTCCAAAGACAACCACAAATCATTCTATAGCTATGTCAAGAATCTAAATGGCAATGCTCAGATCTGCTCTGAGCTACAACAGAATGGCATTAAATATACTGATCCCAAGGATATTGACAATATCCTGGTAGATCGATTCAGTGCAAACTTCATCCCCTTCTCACCCCTAAAAGGGCCCATCTCAATAGCGAAAGATTGCCACATTTTGGTAATAATGGCCACACAGGTAAAAACACACTCTCCAAAGCTAAGAATACAGCATCCATGGGACCAGATGACATCCCAGGCTGTGTACTACATGAACTACAAAATGAACTTGCACCTCATCTAAGTGTCATGTTTAATCATAGCCTCACCTCAGGCTTCATGCCCATTGAGTGGCGCACAGCTATATTTATCCCACTCCACAAGGGGGAATTCACCTTGGATCCCGGGCACTACTGCCTCATTAGTCTGACGAGCCTGAACTGCAAGGCCATGGAATGTATTATCATGGAACTTATAAACAAAGACATTGGCAAACTTCAAACACTGGACCCCACGCAGTTTGGGTTCATGAAGGGGCAATCTTGTCTCCTGAACCTGACTGACTTCTTCGAATCAGTCTCCAGAGCCGTGGACAAGGGTAAGGTGGGCCACTCAGCCTATATGGACCTCAATAAGCCCTTTAACACCACCCCCCACTCTGGAATCATATATAAACTTACAAAGCTGGGCATTAATCCCTATGTCCATCAATGGGTTGCCAAATGGCTTACTGACACAACCTACACTGTAAAAGTAGCCAACTGCAAATCCAGCTCCAGACAAGTGACAAGTGGAGTACCTCAGGGTTCAGTCCTGAGACCGCTCTCATTTGGCATCTACGTGTCTGAAGTACAGGCCAACACTAAGGGACTCTGGCTAACAAAGTTTGCAGATGACTGCAAACTGGGAGCCATTATTGAATCCCCAAATGATGTGGATATTCTACAAAAGGGCCTTAAAGAAATAGATGCTTGGTGCCAGAGTCAACTACCTGTCTCCATAGGGGTTCCCCAAGGATCCATCCTTGGACCCCTACTTTTCTTTGTTTACACCAATAATCTAGCCTCTGCCACCAAACATGGCACACTCATCCAATACACAGATGACTCAACTATCATCTGCTCAGCCCAGTCCCTATCCAAACTGCAAAACGTCACACAGGAAGCCTTTTCCTCTGTTGAAACATGGTTATCCGATGCCCAATTATTACTCAACCCAAACAAAACTAAACTACTCATCTTCCAACCCACCAAACATACTCAAAACAACTCTCACTTTAACATCACAGCAAAAGACAACACCACTATATACCCAACTGAACATACCAAATTGCTAGGAGTGGAAATAGACAATAAACTAAAATTTGACATTCACATATCCATGACCATAAAAAAGTCCAAAAAAGACTAGGAGCATTATACAGAAATAAACAATTTCTCACCAAAGCAGCAAAGATTTCAATAGCAAATTCCCACCTTATCTCCACCCTACTTTATGCCTCTCCAGTATATTCCAACCTAAGGCAATGTGATCTAAACAAGCTAGAGACCTGCTACAACAAAATAGCCAAATTCGCCACAGGGGCATCCTACCGTAGTCACCACTGTCTCTCACTTGCTGAACTGGGCTGGCTTGAACTCCCTCACCTCCTTCAGTGGTATCAACTCTCACTCGCCCACAAACTAGTAAACCATCCACTAAATGTCCCATCCCTCCAGAATCTACTCCAACCCTATCGCACCACCAGACCACTAAGATCCAGCAACAAAAATCACTTGCAGATCACTAAAGCCAATAACTCTGCTGGTGAAGCACTATTCTCTTGCGCCATAGCCAAATTATGGAACTCACTCCCACCCACAATTACCTCCGTACCATCATGCACCAACTTCAAAACTTTATTAAAAGCGCACCTAAATATATGCTGGCTATGCCCTTGCAACTCCCACTCTAATATCATCCACCCCATCCAACTACTACCTTTCTTTCACCTCCACTAACTACCTTGATGATAGCAAGCTCAGATTCTCATAAGCCTAGTACTTATTATACAGCAGGAACTTCTCATTGTTACATTTGTTAATGCCTGTTATGTACTTCACAGATAAAGATTCTAGTTGTCAACTGATGTACCATGTTCTTCATCTGTAAATATGTTGTAAGTAATTTCTATGTTAAATTGTTAATCGCTATGTAATCCAATGTAACTACTGTCTGTTTATTTTACTGTGGAGCTTTTCTCCCCGGGCCTCCGCTGAAAATGGACCCACATCCAGTCGGACACTCCTGGTCAACAAATTTAAATAAATAAATAAATAAGAGTTATGGGCTCAAGCTCAATGCCAAGAAATGTATAGTTATCCCCTTTAGGAAAAAAACATATACCCATGAATTACCACATAGGTGGCAGTACACTAAACACCGAAAGTGTGATAAGAGACTTAGGGACACAGGTGGACAGTGGTTTCACCGTCGATAACCACATCGCCACAACAGTCAGGAAATTCTTCAATGTGGCACACCTCATCACTAAGGGCTTTTCATCCAGAAAAAAGGAGGTCATTGTCTCACTGTACTCATCCCTCATTAGACCCATTATAGAAAACAATGCCCCATTTGGTATGTACCTCTCAAGACATCTGCAACAACTGGAAAGGCCACATAATTACCTCACTAAAAGAACCACAGGCCTAAAGCAAATGCCCTATGCTGACCGTCTAAAAAAACTCCACCTATACTCTGTTGCATATCATCTACTCAGAGGCGATCTCTGCTTAACATACAAGGCCATGTCAAACCCAGAGATGTTGGACATGCTACACTTAAAGAAATCCCAATCCCTCAGAGAAACATGCTCCAGGGATCTAAACCTTGTAATTTCAATGAACAAAACATGCTGGAGGGATAGGTTCCTGACCCAGAGACTCCCCAAACTGTGGAATAGACTGCCCATACATGTCAAGCAGAGCACCTCTTTGGCCCTATTCAAAAGGAACCTTGATGATTGGATGGGAGATAGGAAATTCATCCCAGGGATCACATCAGTTGCCCTGCTAGACAGGAGTCCAGGGAAGTAAATACTGTGGGAAGAAATAGCCAGGGAATTGTTATGGCTAGGCTTGTATAGACCCTAGGGCTGCTAGCCTAGTACCAGTCTATGAACCTATGAACCTATAAACTGGCTGTAAAGAAGGGTATGTTTGAGAAAACATCATAAAACCATGCATCTGAGGTGGCTTACTGGTAAATTACTTTGGGTCTATATAATTTGAACAAAAGTTCAAAATGTTGATTGCTGGAAACAGCAAAAATGCCAATAATCGAATCCTTTATTGTGGTGGGCTGTGCCCCCACACCCCTCGCTAATTATATATACCAACTCCAAGATCGCACTACAGTGAGGAAAGGGCAAATTTCCCGATCTTCATTGTACCGCAATCTCACAAAACAGATATCGATTATTGGCATTTTCACTGTTTACAGCGATCAGCATTTTGAACTTTCATTCAAATGATATAGACCCAACTGCTTTGGCTGTGATGTGCAGGGTCCTGTGTTACAAGAAATGCAAGGGCTGTTTATTTTGTTGCTTGGCAGCACAAGGACTGTTGGATACAGAGTGATTAAGGCAGTTTTGAGCAGCTTTAAGTATGTTTGCACGGGTTTGCACCACAGTAAGCAGTGCTAAGGTATGGTTAAATGAATAGGCACTTACACCATGTAGGCTTCACTTACCAGTGCACACATCTGTTTAGCATTTACATTTAAGCTATGGTTAAACCTGCTAAGCATAGCTCAGCCCTGCTAACCATTGGTCAAATTACGGTCTGATAAAATAGCAGGGTAATGACATCTTTAATAAGTGTATTTGACTTCCTGTACATAACTTGCTTCTGTGTGCTGTTGTTACAGTTGCAAGGGGTATGAGTATACTTTATGGGTCACCTAGGTATACATGTGCAGTATCACAATATTTTCTCATTGGATTTGTTTCATACATGGGTAGTATCCCAGGTTATATGCAGTCACACTTGCATGTTACACCAGCTACAGTGCACTGGTTGACAAAAATAGTTTAACACATATTGTATCATTACGTTAGTACTTTTAACAGTGCTTTTCCAAGTAAAAGTAGTTTGCAGATTGTAGTACTACAACCATACACCCCTGCATGCAAAGCTGGGACTCTGAGTACTATCTTGTTCTTGGTGTTTCAGTTGTATGTTTTTATGTATCTCCTAATGGATATTGATCTGCTATTATGATATTAACTGTAAACTACTATGTTTTTGGATATGTCATGGAGGACTGCTGTCACATAGTAATGTCATACCTTTCAGTTTCAGACTTCTATCTTTCAAAACATTCATTCTAATGCATAACCTGTTGGTTATCGACTTTCTGTCTTTCCTCTGTACAGATGTGCGGATGTCAGGTATTGTTAAGGACATACCACTATGTAGGTGCCCACATAGTATTGTGCTGTGGACCTGGGCACTGCTGCTAGTTCCGACATATGGGAAATTCATCAGTGTGGGCATTGCCCCTTTTTCTTTCCTGTTTGAGGGACATTACAGAGGTGGAGGGCTACAGATTCACATACAGTAGGTGGCAATACGTCACAGGACAGGCCATGTGCAGACACCCAGACAACATGGGGGACATATCCCCAGATTGGTGAACAGATTTTATGTCATCAGTGCTGTTATACACATGGTGGATTGATAGACTGACAGGGTTTGTGTGGACATGCATTTAGTGATTGACTTCAAGACTGACAGTGATATGTCTCTGACATACCTCTCCACTGGCATGCTGTCCACAGACTGGCCACATGTTTGCCTGTTATGTTTTGTTTGTTTCCTAGAGAGTTGGTGTCCTTGGTAAATCAGTCATGGACTCTGGGGAATGCAGTCAGTAAATACTCACATCTATTGGTATGTCTGACATCATAGTCATAAAGGATATGTCACAACAAACCCAGTAACACCTGCAACTGTCTCAATGTATGGCAGCAATATGTCCACTCTACCACTGTGTTTGTGCCTCTGTTCCCATATGAGGTCAGGATTTTTCCAGATGTCAATGAGGCTCAGACGTATTTATTATCATTATTTCTTGCCTTCATTCCTGCTACCATCCCAGTAATGTAGTAGACCAACAGACATGTCAGGGAAGAGGCAATAGATATGAGTCCTAAGCCTGTACATTCTAAGGTGAACTGTACATGTGGGAGGCCTGTGTATGTCTGGCCATTGTTAACAGACTGACAGGACTGTGTACACATGTCATATGTACATGTTATTTGGGCTGTGTATGGAGGAGGGTGGGTGTAAGTGTTATGGCTCCTTCTTTATCTGACTGTGCATGCTGCTCCAGTTTCTGCTGATGTATTGGCTGTATGTGTTTGTAGAGGCAGACTGAGACATGTCTTGTACCAAGGTCAGGATTCAAATACATTGAGAATTGGGAATGTATATGTAGAGCTAGTGTGTGAGTGCCAAACAATGATGTATTTGTTCACCCAGTCCATACACTCTACTCTTCATGTGACTTACTGGTATGTGACTGTGGTGATATTGGTTGTGGATATGCACTTTCACAATGCTGTCTGTTTTGTCAGTGCTGTTACATCCCTGTAGTGCCTGATATATTTGCACATACATGTGTAATTACTCATAGCAGATTCCCTAATTCAATTACTTGTGATATTTCACTAAATATATGTTAGAGCACACAGGAGGGTGTTACTACAGCAACTGTGTTAGCTTATCTACACCAGTACTTCAGATACATTCCCATTTTCATGGCTTTCACACACAACTTTGTCAGCCTTGGTCCAGATTCATTGCAGTGAGGGGCTCTGAGCATACTTGTCAACTGGCTGGATTGTTTCAAGATGTCCAGGTTTATCACTCATATTTCTGGTCTGATTTACAGGTTATTCTCATTTCTCTGGTAAATCACAGTGATGATATGATTGTTGTCAGAAAATGATGACATACATTTCATTTACCTACCTCACATCCATCAGAATATGTATGCTGAAACAAGCTGTGTCACTCTGTCAAGAAGAGTACAGGGGGACAATGACCTCTTACTTCATGGCTGCTAATGTGTTAGTACTGAGATGTGCCACATAGAAGGACTTTCTGACCACGGTGGCAATGTGGTAGTCAAAAGAGACATTGCTGTTAACCTGTGTACCCAGATCTCTTATAATGCTTCTTTGTTCTGGGAACTACCATAGATGGAGTAAGTCATGGGAACAGGATTTTCCCCAAAGGGGATGACAACACATTTTCTGACATTGAGCTTAAGGCTATGGCTCTGACACCAGTCATTGTTCTCAGTGAGGCCTTTCAGTAGGATACCAGCATCACTTGGGTAGTTGATAATAGCTCCCAACTTGCAATTGTCTGCAAACATTATCAACCAGAGTCCCTTCGTGTTGGCATGGACTTCAGAGAAGTTGATACCAAACTTGAGAGGACCCAGGATAGAAGCCTGTGGGACTCCATTTATGACTGCTCAGCAGTCAGACTTGGATTCAGCTATTTTCACACTGTGAATCCTATCTCTGACCCATTATGCAACCCATCTAGTGATATAGGGGTTGATGCCTAGCTTAGTGAGTTTTTGCATGATGCCTGAGTGGGGAATGTTATCAAAGGCTTTGGCTAGATCAAGGTAGGTTGTATGTGCCACCTTGCCTTAATCCACAGATCAGGTGACTGACTCCAAGAGGTTGACCAGGTTGATGGAGCAGGTATGACCTACCCTTCAGAAAAGTAAACTATGTGGGATCCTGAGTCTGCAGATTCCCATATCCCTGTTTATTAGGTGCATGAAGATGCATCCCATAGCTTTGCATAACAAACTTGTCAGTCAGTAGGGGTGGTAGTTCCCAGGGTCTGTAGTCGCACCTTGTTTGTGGAGAGGGGTGACTTTAACAGTTTATAATTCGGTAGGGACAAAGCCTGGGGTGAGGCTGTGCTTGAACAGGTCACACAGGTGAGGTGCCAGGTCACTCTGTAGTTCATGTAGAACACAGCCAGGGATATTGTCAGGTCCCATAGAAGTTGTGTTCTTGGTTTTGGACAGAGGTATTTTAATCTGTCAGCAGTAATACTGGGTGCCTGGCAGTGTACTGGCATTTTGATAGGGCCTTTGGGGGGAGGGGTAAAGTGTAACAGACATTATATTGGCAACATTTGTTGGCTCAGTCTAGGAGGTACCATTGTCTAGTAGCGCAAAGCAAATCTTGGTATTGCCATGGAAATTATTTACATAACTGTATGAGGTCTTGTGATTGTCTTTACTATGTGCTACGATTCTGTTTTCACAGCTACCTTTGTAGTATTTGATGAGGGGATCTCACCTTTTAAAGGAGGCTGATAAGGGACTTTTTCCAGTCTTGGGACTTCATCTTATTCCATATTAGTTCCCTCCTTCTGTTGTGCAGTTTCTTTACTGGCGGAGGCCATCAGATTGGATTCCTTTTTTTGGAAGTGAGGGTCTTGGTTCTATTGGGTATGGTGGTATCCATGCATTTCTGTACATGTTCATAGTGCATTGATACAGCAGTCATGCAACTAGTCTCCATTTGCATGGCTGCCAAGAGGTTACCCACCTCTGTTTTTAGAAGGCCATAGTTAGCTTTGGAAAGGCTTTTCATGGTGGTTACCTGTGCATGCGGGGTGGGAGGGCTGTGGATTTCCAAAGGTGATTACTTTGTGTTCAGATATAACGAGGTAAGAGTTGACTATTGGTGTACAGCAACAGTCGCCCATGTTAGTAAGGACCAGGTGGATGTGACGGGCAAGAGTATCGGTACATGAGTTGCTTTCCCAATTAA